>NW_008237239.1:19212427-19253352 GCF_000691975.1 Corvus brachyrhynchos | reverse complement strand
CTTAGGACAATAAAAAAAAAAATCCCTTGCTAATTAACACTTTCAGGTAGTATATTGATTTGTTAGTTAGTTGTTACAAGAATCTGTCCCAGTTGCTAGAATCTGCTACCAGCTCAGGTCCTTTCCAAAGGACTGTAAATCAATGCAGCTCTCTCTTCACGGGAAGGAACTTTTCAGGATGAGTTAGTGAGGAGAGGTAGAGCTGATTTATTGCAGTGTGGAGTTGGCTTCACAGCTGAAATCACAGGGCTGGTGCCAGTTACAGAACTCCTGCTCAGCACAGTTAATTTCATCTACTAAAATGTTCATTTTTCACATTTCGTTTAGGTGACTCCCATAGACTGAGATCCTCTAAGTAATATTTACACTGCAAACTTATAGTAAGAAGATTTAAGATTATTTTGGTAAACTCAGTGGTCTCCCATTGTAGTGCAGCAAATGAAGGAGAAAATTAGTGTAGTTATATTAAAAAAAAGATAAAATAATTAATCTGTTGCATTCTGGGAGGAAACATAATAGTTGTGGTATTGTCTTACCTCTTGTCCTTTTGTCCTGTTGTCAGATATGAATGAAGATACAGCCTGACTAATAACAAGAAGATGTTAAAACAATTATTCCGAATTAGGTATTAATGAAGAGTTTGCCTGAAGGATTTGTCTTAAGGACAATGGTGTCGATTGATTAATCACACCGTTCAAACAAGTTTAATTTAGAGGTAGGATTGAAGAACTCATCATGTGTCACAGGAAACCATCAAAAATTCATGGAAACATTTCTGGGCCACACCCCGACAGTGGATGTGTAAATTAAAGAGCTGATGGGCCATGAGTTGAGTTAAAAAATAGGTATTTTCCTAAATCTCTTTCTAGTGTCAGTATTCTCTGAACTTCTTTTATTTGAAACTTTAATGATATAGTAAAAAAGGATTATAGCTCTTATGCAAGCTACCTGTCAGTCACAAGGATAAAGGTATTAATTATAGTAAATAGTGTAGCATTCCCAATAATTCATTTTTTTCCCTCACTTATAGATTTTCATGAGATGGTAAATATTGAAAAACTTCAAATTTTTAATATAAGGAACAGCTGCTAATACATCCTGAATCAGCCAGTAAAGTGTACATCCCCATAGCTACTGATTCAGTCTCCCTACAAACTCAGTCCATTATTTCTGTATGACCAAGAATGGATTGATATTTTTTGTGATCAAAGACTGAACTCTTTGCAGCTAATGAACATGAGTATAAAGTGGAGCAGGTGAGCTGAACAAGTGAGAGACATTTGACTGCTCCTGGGATATTGGCACAGGAATTTAATGCCAGGTTGTCAGCCTCTGAAAAAGACTGTGACAGTAAGATAGAATTGCTGCCTAGACAGAGGGTATTAAGGATCACCACTTGAGGCTCAGAAAAGGCAGACTTTTAAATTGTAATTTCCTATTGCTACTGATGTGTTTTTTCCTCTGCTTGTATTGCTGAGGGCCACTCAGCAGTAGTTGATGAGAAGAATTTTCCCCTTCCCCACCTCTCTAAACTTGAGAGAAATTGAAAAATGTGCCATAAATCTCTTGACAAAGATTATTACATATTGTGAAAGTGAATTATGATAATTTCTTACTGATTTTAGCAGGGAAGAACGTGTTCAGAGAGATACAGAGAATAAGACTACAAAGGTCTCTGCATCAGTGCATTGGCAGGGACTTTGAAGGGATATCCATGCTGTCTGAGGTGCTTTGTCTCTTGCATAGCTGTGCAATGGATCTGTGCTATGTTGGAGTTTGATCCCATTGCTCCCAAGAGTCACACAGGAGACTATCTCAGGTAAACCAGTGGGAAGTGATCAAGATAAATTATTTTCTGTCTTGGCCTATTTTTATTCTTTCTTTTGACACTGGTGTTTCAGTGCGACACATTGTCACACCTCTGAGTAAGACAGCTCCTGGGATTTTGCCATGGAGAAAATATCATTGATAAACTCTCTATGAAACTCATTTCCTCTACACTTCTGAGTGAAAAAGCATCAAAAAGAATGGCGTGACCAGCTGTCTTTCCAAGAATTTCACCAAGTTTAATCGAAACCCAAATGAGAAGACAAATATGTACTGTTTTCCTCCTTTCCTGTCTTCTGCAGAATCTTTGTCTGAAGCTATAAAATCTCACAGACCAAAGATGTGATCAGGCATGTGAATCTTGAATTCCAAAAGACTGTGGTTTTTCCAGTGAGTAGGCTCTGGGATTTAGGAGGAAACTATTAACTGCTGGGGAACTTACATCATGACTTTTACTTAAGGCATAATTGGTTGAAGGTAAAGGAAAAATTCAAGCAGAATCCAAAGAGAAACAGTCTGAAGGTGAAAAGTCTGTGGAGAATATACATGAGGGACACGGTGATACACCAGACAAAGAGGAAGGAAACCATTATCATGTGGATATACAACCTCAGGTAATATAAAAGGGTACTTTAAGCTACTTAAAGTGACTTGAAGGACACATTTTATATTGAGATAGGCATTTCCTCACAAGCTCTGTTTTGCTGAAAGGTTGTTGCATATGTGCTCTGGGCCATCCTCTCAGGGTTCATATGGAATTCTTGCCAGATATTATACTCTCAAGGGCATATTTACAAATAAATGAAAACTTTAACTAGAAGAAAATTTGAAATAATAAATATGAGAGCGGGAACACAGCTTAAATGGAAGGTAATACCAATTTTTTTTTTTTTTTTAATGAAAGTTACATTCTTCTATTTAGATTGGTCTTTGATTAAGGTAGGCTTTATGGAAAATCCTATTCCTGCAGGGTTTTTTTAACATGAGCAGGTATCAAGAGGCAGAAAAACCTTCTATTTCCTTGTCAGCTGAGGCCTTAGGTGCTCTGCACTTGCTGATGGAGATCAGGTTTTCCCACTTTATCAACACCCAGCAACTCCCATTGAAATACTTATGACCAGACAACATTTTGTAAACTATAGTCAAGTTGAACATTTTGAGTTCTACTTATTTTCCTCAACATCCAAAAAGGGGGTTTGACAGACCTAAAACATAAATCTTAGATTTTCAAAGAATTTTTTAAAAATCAGACTTAAAGCAAACAAAGTACTCTAACAATGTTTCTGATCTGGAATTTTATTACACAAACATTAGAAAAGGGACAATTGAGCCCATGCCTTGAGAAATGAGATAAATCCAGTTCTATTTTTCTTAAAAACACTTTCCATGTGAAGCAGATCCAGTACGACAATGAAAATAGCCTTAAAATAATAATGAAAAATTAAAAACCCTATCCCATATCCTCAAATCTGTTTAATTCATTACCTGGGTACCTAAGGGTATATGTTAAATTTAGAGCAGAACACTTTAATTAAAATCTCATAAACTCATGAGCTTTGAAAGTTGCATTTTTTAAAGTAGGTTTGCTCATTAGTTAAGACCTTATAAATACCTGACTGTTATTTACTTATTGAATCTGGACTCCATTTAACCCTACACCTATTAGATAATACCCCTATTCATAAAGATGATTTAAAACCCACTACAGGTATTATCAACCTACAGATTGAGGGTCCTTTTTCATTCTTTATACTGTAGTGGCATACGAAACGTGAGGGGGTTTATATCAGTTATTTGGTTTGGACTAGGTGAAAATAAAAACAGCTGTAGTGACTTTATATAATGAAAGTGTCTCGAGGCTGTTCCAGAATTCAGGTGGTTCAAACTAGATAAGTTTAGGGACACTCTTAGGCTGTAATCATGTACTAGAGAAGGATTTGAAGCAAGACATAGCTGGGGAAGGAAAAGTTCAGCTGCTTTTCTGTTGTAATAATGTGCTTAGCAAACGTACCGTGATGTTAATGCCTCTATGTAAGTGAATGTGTTATTTATTTTTTTTCTATTTGATGCTACTGAGTGGTCATTAATGTATTGTGAGAAAAAAAAAAATTAAAAATGTCAAAATTTATACATATTATTTTAAATTTTTAATGATTATATGACTGAATATATAAAGAATCATGCTTGCTGCTGAAAAAGTCTACTGGAGGCAAAAACACATGCAGTGTTACTTCTAAACACCACAGTTTATCACTGAAGTGATGTAGACTGCTAGAAATTTCCCTATTTTCTCAAACCTCTTTACTTCCAAGATGCTCAAATCTATTCCTTCTTTTATATCCTGTATCTGAAATGAGGGAGGACTGTTTCTTTAGTACACAGCCTTTTTTAATGATTTAATTTGTGTCAACAATAAAGCAGAAACAGACAACCAAAATATCTCTTATAAGCCACCCCTGTCTAAGCAAGAATTTGAGGACTGAGTTCTGCATATGGACTTAGAAAATATTAGGATAAGCCTTAGTGTCCAAAGGATCACTTTTACTGGTGTTGGGGTTGTTCCATTTTATCACAGCTGAATTTCTGCCAATTTTTAATCTCTACTATGGTAGAGAGATAGGAAAATATTCTGGAAGGTCAGCTCAGTGCTTTATACAGTTATTTGCTTTGTGCTGACAATTGGGTACAGGAGGAAGCTCTTCGTAACACCTCGTAAAGCAACACTTCTAATTATTATCGTCTTATAATTATGTGTAAAAATCAAAGAAAAATCTAAAAATCCCTCAAAGCAAACTTTCATCTTTTATAAACTTACTGGTAATTCCAAAGCATCTACTAAAAGAAAATATTTTCCCTGCTTGTTTATCTTTCTTTTTGTTCTTAAAATACATTCAATTAACTGTTAATCTTGGGGTTTTTGTGCCACCTGATGTTGTGAAAAAGGTTTTCCAGACACTCAAAATGGGGGAAAATTGGCCACAAAAGAGGCAAATGCATTTATTTGTCTTCTTCCATGAGGTGTCTCAACTGCTTCACCTATATTCTATAAATTCACTCATTTTTGCCTGGAAAACTACTGTTTCTCCAGATTCCAGACAATTTTTGGGGGAAGCAGAAGTGCTTTCTCTCCTGAAGATGCCTCTGCTCTCCTGTGCAGTGTTTTGAAGCTTTGTAATGGGAGCCATGCTGAATGTAAGGTCTGTTGCCATTAGTGCTGGCTGGAAAGTGCTTGAAATTGAGTTTGTCACCACCAGCCCTGACAGCTCCATGTGACAGTGACTAAGCAGCTTCAATAAAGTTCACTGATAAACTCTCAGCCCTGTAGAAAATATTTAAGCCTTTTTGTTTGGGTTTTTTTTTCCCCTACCTTTAAGTCTTTCAAAACAAAACAAGTGATAACAGTTAATTGGTATTTTAGTAAGAAGAGAAAATCTATTTTACATTTATTCATCCATTTCCTTGGATGGCTCTGTTGACATTTTGGGCTTCAAAAGCTGGCTCTGCCGACCTGCATATTAAAAAAACCACCCTCCAGCAGATAAGGAGGGTGTTACTGCTGTGCTATCATACAGGTGGAATGCAGTTTAACTTGCATAATTTGTAAGAGCTTACAAATCCAACAGCTTCATGAGGTACAGGCTGCAAACTATTCTCTTCTGCTGAAGAGTCAGACTTACCTTTACTGCAGTCAGTTCAAAACCCAGTGAAATCAGTGGGGCTTCAGCAGATCCTGTTAGCAACAGCCAGATCCTCTCAGTTGTACCATTCACTTACCCTGAGCTCACTCTGTACTCCCTACTTCCACTGCTGCAGGAAGGAAATGTTATAACTGAATTATTTCCTGGCTATTCCCAAACTCTGTGTGTTGGGAAATTCACACCTATTTTCTGATATGCTTGCATGGGCTCAACAGGATAAAACAGGGGAGAGTTTTCAATGCTGGCTTGCCAACCCACCCTTGAAAAAGGGGATGCAAAACCAAATTGAATTTAAGTCTTGGAAAAAGAAGTCAAATTGCACTGCCTGCATTCAGAATATTTTCCTTTTCAAAGCAGGAATAGAAATTTTCCTAGTGGGAAGTCTGGTGACAACAGAAACAAACAATCTCTTTAAGGCTTGTTTTCTTGTTTTGAAATGCATTTCACACCTATCCTAAAATGGAGCTCTTTTCACATATTTATATCAATTGCTCTATTAGTAACATGTAAAACTTCAACTTGCATGTTGTGAAGTAAATGACAGAGAGTTTTCCACTTAAAATTATTTGTTGGCTTTTGTTATTTGTGTCATATTCCTAATTTTCTTGTTGTGTAGTTTTTTGCTGAGCATAAAATTTCATTCCTTCACAAATACCTTTTCAAAGACAAGTAAATTCTGACTTTGCAAGCCTCTTCTTGTCTAAAAGGAGTGTAGTTTTCTGTCTACATAATTTGTTTCTGTTTATGAATGCTGCAGTTGAAACAGAGTAACTGAAATCAGCAGAGTGGTACAAAGTCTGCTTTGGCAGTCTTCCTATGCCTATAAATCAATCCTGAATGCAATAGCAGCAATTTGCAAAAACAGACAGTTCTGCAAATAACAGAGTATTGTATATACTTGTGTAACCATTTAAAATAAATTGTTATTATGAAATATGCCAAATAGTTAACTTTGAAGATTAAAAACCCTCTACAGAACAGAAACAGAAATTCTTTATCTGCTGGGAGGGTGCAGGCATTCATCTGAGGTGAAATAATTTGTCATCTCTGTGTCTGTGCCTGAATGTGTGACTTGTGAGTGTAACAAGCTCAGTGATAGTTCTTATGCTCTTTTTCACCAAAGTAATAAAAATAAGGTTGATCACCGTCTTTTTCTGACTTCTCTTCTTTGAATTTTGAAGCAGCTTTTTTTTTATTTGAGATACTTTTGTAAGAGCAACATTTTTATTACACAGCAAATACATTGGCTCCTTCTGCTCTAAAACCATTGCATATAAGGACTGGGGCTCATCTGCTGCTGCTTCTGTAAATAAGGATTTTACTATGAGAGACTTCCTTCTATGAGCTTGTGTCTGTTTGTGTAATGAAGTAGCTGGTGATTTTACTTTGATCCATCTCATCCATGGCCAATGTTTGAAATGAAGAACTACAAATCTCTTGTGAGGAAGGGTCTGAGAGGAGGGATCCATTAACTGTTGCAAAGCCAGCAGCAGTGGAATGAGAACTGAGATATGCGTGGGCACCACTGGCTGATAAGGAAAAGGGGGTGCAGACGAAGTGTGTTACTAAAGCTGTGATTCAAAATAAATGCAAGAAGAACATGGGGAAAAGAGAACTATTTAAAAGTTCTTTACTATGCCATCCATGATGACACCTGTTAATAACAATGGTTATTTTAGGGAGCAAGTAAAATTAATGTTTTTATTTTCAATTGTGCTCCTTCTCATTCACTCACATTTCAGGAAGTTAATCAGCTTTGTTGTCCTTTTCATCTCATTTTAAAGTATTTAATAGCCAGCCAACTCAAGTTTCCATTTGAGCATTCTGTCCAATAGTAAAAAAACCCCAACCCAATATACTTTGTTTCAATACCAAGCATGCTAAAGTAGCCTATGATTGTTTGATGTTTCCTTACAAAATATTTTATAACATATGTTGATGTATATCTCAATATCTTCAAATAATCTCAGAGCAAATAAATTAGAAGAAAAAAAAAAAGAAAAATTGTGATTTATTTGTAGGAGAGCCTAATTTTTATTCAGTTCTTATTATGGTTCTGTGTTGGATAATTCTTGATGAACCTCTGACAAACTCAACAAGTTGTGTCTCTTGAATATCTTTATGATGATGTTGACCACATAAAAATAATGGTTTCTTAGTAAATGTTCACAGTCCTTGGAAGCTGGTACTTGTCAAAAACCTTGAAGGAATCACTTCTGTTCATCTTTGTTTCATTTCAGAGTGAAAACTAAGCTTATCCAAGGTTTTTGATGCATGAAAGAAAGAGAGAAATGTATTTCTCCTGTACCAAAGAATATAAAGAACAGAGAAAAAATTTAATTATTTTCCTGGAACTTCTTCCTGAGAAATCTTACCTTTCAAATATTAAATTAGATTTTTATAAGCAACTTCCATTGCAAGAACCATTTGTAGGATAAAAATTTTTTTTTTAATATTTGATTCCCTCTTCCTTTTCTCAAAGGTCAGTCTTTTCATATGCAGACAAGCTGCTTGATATGAATCAGGCACCAATCTGCAGGAAAGACTTGTTATATGCACTGATTTTGGACAGCATGTACAATTTGAACTTTCCTATGCCACTGAGGGTCATGGTGTAAATACTTTCTTTTTTTAATTTAAGCACACAGGATCTTAAAAAAGAGTTATCAAAAGAATAATAAGCACAGTTCAGATTATTAATTGATTATTTATAGAGTGGGTTTTTTTCTTGAGACCATAACACATTAACATGAAATAATGAAGAATTTCAAAATAGTGTAATTTTCTGGGGTAAGCAATGTTTATTCTGAGTAATAGAAATCAATGTCAATGTTCTGTTTGGATTAATATGTTTTCCTTGAAAAGCAATAACTCATATCTAAAAAAGACACCTTTGGAATTCAGAAATATACCTTATTAGTGCTCCTGCCTCTTTAACTTGAAGAAACTTCAAAAATACTTTGAGGGCTGAGAAAAAAATCCCTTGATTAGAATTGCAGCCTTTTCAGTTCTCATGATAAAGTTCTCTACCCATCTTTTGAGCAAATTCGGTGTTCTTGTATTGAGTCTTTTAGTCAAGGAAGGTTTAGCCTGGGAAGTGGCAGTGATCTGTTGTGAATATTCATCACTTATAAGAGGTCACTTCCTCACTGGAGTTGTTTTTCTGACTGCAATTTTTATAGCATCATCAACTTTCTCCCTGGAAGGAGAAGCAGCATTCTGAATACTTTTTTGGTTGTATTAGTACCAGGCTGGGATAACATCATAATGGGATTTTTCCAAGTATGAGAGGTTTATACCTTATTGAGCATTAACAACAACAGCAAAATATCTACTCCCTAGATGTACTTTTAAATTCTATAATACAAAATATTTATTCTGATCTCAGAACAGACTTTATCTCTGGTAAAATGGCTTAGCAATTCTCTTAGCTTTATTTAGTGTGAGCTAACAGTGAAATTTTGGGACCATGTCAGGTTCTGCCAGCAGCTCACACAGCCTCCAGATATGCCCTGTGCTTTTGCCTGGCAGGTGGGAAACAAATTATTCCAAGCTTATTTTATGAAGTTTCTGATATTTCTGAGACAAGGTATTGGTAGATTTCAGGGTGGTTTTTTTTTTTTTTTTTTTATGTGTTTGGATTTAATTTTTATTAGATACATACATTTTCAGGAATTTTGGATTAATCAACATTTAGTTTCTTAGCCAGGGAGATTATTTATTTTGTTAAACTTTTGTTTTGTTAAACTTGTGTTATATTTAACTATGGTATAAACAGAAATGAACAAGCAAATCACTTGCATCTGTGTCTCTTAAATATGCTATCTGTATGTTAATTTACATTTGAATTGGAGGATTCACATGCAATTAAACTACTCACTCTACTGCTAAATGAATTGTTAAACTGGTCTATAATTTTTCGTTTCCAAAGGCTCTTGGTTGCCTCTCACAGAATCGTTTACAAATGTTCTAGGAGTTCACTGGAAGTGCAATGATAACACATCTGTAATTGCTTCCCTTGTTGTGCATGTGTGTGCTTGCTCGTCCCTGGGTCAAAGGCTTCAGTGTCCCACTTCTCCAGCCAAGCACAAACAAGTGGAATTATCAGGACATTATGTAGTTACTGGGCAAAAGCACCTACTGATTAGTGCCACCCGGTATTTGGCAGGAAGACAGTTAAAGACAAAAAGTTTATCCTTGCTCCATCATCCACATTTTTCCTCTGTTGCATTATTTGTACCAAAATCGGCCTGTTTAGAAGCAAGAGAGATGTTTTTGTAATGGAATCAGAGCAACTGGTTGTTTGGTTTTTTCTAAAATTCAAGTAAGCCATCTATATAACTTTCTATAGCTTAATTTTGCTTCACTGGAATCAAGCCTGACACCCTACTGAGCAGAATGCTGTGCCTTTGTTGTCCAATATGCAAAATGTTTACTTTTGGAGAGGAGTGAGGGGGTAGTGGTTCGTAGGCTAAATGTTGTGCTTCCTCTTACATTTGATGAACTTGCAGATTCCTCTAAAGCCACCAAGCAGAAAGTCTTTAAAAGAAACTAAGATCTTATTCTGATAGCAGCTTGTGTCTAGAGTGATAAATACTTTGAAAACAGCCACAGACCCATGTTTATGTGGTTACTTTCTCTCATTTTGTGTGCCAGCCTGGATTCTACCTGCTTTTCTCACATCTAAGAACAGTGTAGTATTCTGATTTATATCAAAACTCAATATATGAAGGCACTGGGCTTCTTGGGGTGCATTTGTAAGTGCTTGCACTGATGGAATATGAAACTGCATATCTGCAGATACAATTTTGCAGCAATAGAGATTGGTTACTGAAGAACTTCTAGATGTTTCTGACTTTAAATACTTTGTGCTTTGTGACCACAAGCAGGGCATCAACATTCAAAGAGAGTTTTTGAGTTAAAGATACATTTGTGACAAAGAAAACCATATGCAGATAAACAATTGCCAAGAAGGGTGTTCATTAGAAAATTCACCAAATTTTTCATTGATATAAAAAAGTCAAAGGGATGGAATTTGTATTTCCTGTAAACTGACACAGGTCCTTGGAACTCGGGGCAGATACGCTCATATTCAGGGGATCCATCTCCTTCAGAAGCTATTACACTCCAAGGAAAGTGGAGTCCCACAAGACTTCACAAGGATGATATTTCATTTTCATCTCAAGATTATTGTAGTAGGTCATCAGCTTTGACTGTATGATAAAGCTACTTCTGGGATGTTACTTTCCTTGCAGAGAGCCTAAAGCAAACAAAGCCTGCTTTTTCAAAAGTGGATATCCATTTTGACAAGAAAATGGAATCAACTCTAATAAAACTAGGAGAGAAGGGGAAAAACTATTACTTGCAGGCTGAGGATTGAAAACTACTCTGACTGTTCTTGCTGCTTTGATTTTTAAAGGAAGCCTGATTGGGTTTTGGGTTAGTTTTGTTGTTGTTTTATTTTTGTTTTTCCCTCAATGGGGGAAAAAATATACCAACTTGAAGACTTTCTGTTTTCTGTAAGAAACACACCATAGAGTATCCTTTGTGGTTAAAATGTGATTTATGATTTTATGTTGAGTATTTAGCAGAGTGGTTTTTTCCCCTATTCTAAATAATATGGAACATATTGAAGCTTGTTTTTTAATGGAATTTGATTCTCCTGTAAAGTCAGTTTCTGATTCTTCCACAGGTTTCCCGAGTGACTTCCTAAGCCACAGTTTGTCACCTTGTAACACTGAATTAATTTGTTCCATATTTTAGAGGTCTTCTGAGGATAGATCTACATATTCATGTAAAGTGGCAAGATATTAAGTGATGACTATCCCTTTTTAGAGAAAAAAAATCTATAAATAAAGAAACCCCCGTAAGACTGCAGCATTTTAACACAATCAATTTTTTGTGAATGAATTTTTTTCTTCCTTGTTCCAGTCAAACAGATCACTGATTTTTATTAGGAAAGAAAGGCTATGATTACCAAGTACTGGAATGATTCGTGATCCAGTCTAACTTCCAGTAATGTTAACAGAACCTTCTCATTGCTATTGGAAGACAAAATTGGGTACCCTTATTCTGCAAAACACTTTGCCATCTAAACAAGGAGTTACTTCTTCAGCAACAGCTATATTTGTGCTAGAAGTCTGAAAAATATTGTACCAGATTCAGATGTCCTGGATCATTCCCCAGCTCCATATTCATTTATAACGTTAACTATTGAGCTATAACAAAAAAAAAGAAAAAAAAAAAAATCAATTTTATACCTTTTACAATTACCTAAAAGCAAAATGCAAGTCTACTTTGAGTTTTCAGAATAAGTTGCCCCATTTCCTAGAACAGTCAAGTTGTGTGATTGGATATGACAAAAATTTTGTTTAGAACGACAGTAATGTATTATGCAATATCTCAGCATTTCGCTGAGGCACACTGTAAATGCACTCTGTGGTTAATCCCAATTGATCAATTTCTGATGGAGTCAGTGAAAATGTTTTCAATTATTTTACCGCAAATTTTGTCAGGTTACTAATATTTAAAGTGGGAAGAATGAAAATATTAAGATAGTTCTAAAATATCTCAGAAAATACGAGGTTATACATACGCAAGAAATTTATATTTTTTGGAAAAATAGAGAGTGGCAGAGATAATATTGGCTTAAAGGTGTTAATGCTGCATTTCACGCTTTGTAGGTGTGTTTCCTTGTCCCATAAATATATGATACATCATACAACTGTTTTTAAAGTATTTTCATGTAAGAAAAACTCATTTTAAGCAAGCAGAAAAGAGATATCAAGAAAACAAATTAAATGTAACACTGAGAACTTGAGATAATTCAAGTATGAATTTAATTGCGGATGTACTGCAATTCTGGAGAAACTATTTTGACTTCCACACTTAAAACCAAAAAATAAATCTAAGTTACTAAGACAAAACCTGACAATTAATTTCTATTCACCTACTCATCAAACCTAATTAATTTAGAGAGAGGAATCTGAAGAAACAGGACGGATCATTCTGAAAGGAAAGACAATTATTCATGAGTCTGTGTGTCTGCCTATGCTTAGCAAAATCAAGCTACAGAAAGTTATATAGATGGTTTACTTGAATTTCACAAATGTCTAATTCAGATAGTTTAGGAGTTATGTAACTTAAATTTATATTAAATATTCTCAACTGCATATGCAATATTTGCTGTTGTGGGTCTTAATATAACCTAGAGATTTCTGCTTTTAAAAATTAATCGAGTGTGCTGGTAGCTCTGATATCATATATTTTTTTCCTTCTATTTAAAGAAGGAAATAATATCCTTTCACATCCTCCAAGGCATCTTTCCAGTATTCTCAAGGCTTAAATGCTAGCTGTAAAGAATGGGACACAATGTGAATATTAATGTCCTGGTTGAGCTGACAAATGTGTTCTCTTTGGGCCGGGGCCAGACATGAGCATTCAAAGTATGGAACTAGTCCAGGAGGCTGAGATTTTCAGAGAATCTGGGGAAAAGCCTGCCAAAAGTGCTCAGCAGCTTCCCCATAAAGAGATTGCTCTAGAAATCTGCAATGTGTGGGTGAAAAAAAAAAAATGAGTTGTGACAGGACTGGAATGAGTTGAAACTGCTCAGGATGGTGAAGGAGGACAAGGTTTCTGGTGCATCAGGACATGGACAAAGTGGGAATGACAGGTGAACTAAAGCACAAGAAGGTAAACTTTGCCATGGTTGGTTGCAGGGAAATGTTTGAAAATAGTTAAACATTTCACCATGTTCTAGATTTCACCAGTGTTACAAAGATCAGGCAGATTATTTGAACTTTTTAAATAATTTATTTTCCTGTACAACCAAGTCTGCTCCAGTGGTGTGCTAACCTTAAGAGGGATTTGGTAGTGAAATCAGTAATCCTATCACGTCTTTCACTGGAAATGGCAGAATTAAGGTCAGGGGGCTTGTAAAGGGAGCTGCCAAAAGACATCTTTCTCCTGTACCCTTTTGGACATCCATGTGCATAGAAGACCTTCTTAAACCACCCTTTGTACAAAATTCCCAAAGTCTGTAGGAAACTATGGCATAATATGAGGGCAGAGATGGCTCATTAGACCCTCCAATGAGTACAAATTAGGAAGTGTGTCCCCAGAGGGACATGCAGAGAGGATTTAAGACATTACTCCAAAGAAAAGGTGCTCTTGGAACAGACAAGCAATTTAGAAATTTTGTCTGAAAGCCACTCAAACATTTCAGCAACAGGGAAAACTTGCTGCCTCTATCAAGCTTAGGTTGGAATTACATCTCTCTACACTCTCCTTCTGTGTTTCCAGCCTTCATTTTTGCTGATTACTTCCCTCTGCTTATATTCACACACTGGGAAGGTCAACTTGCTAGGTAAAAGGTAAAATATCTTTTACCACCAGGGTATATGTTTGTGAATATATCTTTTAGCCAGATCATAAAGGTATTCAGATTCACAAGAAAGGTGCCTGGCCTCTATGAACATTTCATGGGAACTGCTACTCTCATTCTCAAAACAGGAGAACATATGCTGATATTAGGAGGGGGGAAAAAAGCTCGGTAGAAGTTCAGCTCTCTGAAACCTTATTCACTCCCTCATATGAGCAGTTCTTTATTCCCCAGCTCAAAGGTCACCTGAGATTCACTAATTTTTAGTTGGTTTTTTTATCCCCTTCAGAAGTCTACATCTAATTTGTTTGGCCAACTCTTTGCAGTAAATGGAGTAGTCTTGCTCTGACAAAATCACAAGGACTTTGGCAGACAAATTTTTGATCCTTCTTTCTCAGAAATCCCCTTCCTTCTTATTTTTTGCAATGCAGGTGCTCAACAAATTTCCTCCATGTTTTATTCTAAAATTCATAAATTCTTGCTGCAAAGAAAGTGCTTTATTTTAATTCTACAGACAAGGAATGTTTTTCTTTCACTGTTCCATGCTGAGAGGCCCTTCACATGTCACAGGCTGCTCAGAAGCCAAGCTCTGTAGTGACTGCACTAGATTTTTTGTAGGAATGCTCAGTGAGCATGTATCCTAGGGTAAAACACTGAAATCATCCCAGATGTGAGTTCATTCCTCACCTTTCTTCTAGATGTTGAGATTAGCTTCAGTTCAGCAAAATGCATCAACAGGAGGTACAGATGTAATTTTTAAAGGCAGGTCTTCGTCTGTTAAAAGCAAATTTTTAGGCCTGACTCTTCTGGGCAAACTACAACTTTTATATACAGTCCAAGCTTAAGTTTAGAAGCTTTGGTATCCAGTTTCCAAGCTGGCTTTCCACTTACAGGGTCTGTATTCAGAATTTACCTTATCCTAGTCTTCCAAACAGACAAAACATAAAGGGAAATGTGCAACCAGCTGGTGAAAGATGCAGCCTGTGGGATGTAGAAGCATCTAGGGAGGCTGATCACAAACTGAACAATTGGAAGAAAGGAAGGACCCTTGCAACAGCACAATACTGAATACAAGAAAAACGTAAATACTTAGTAGTGAGGAGAAGAGCAAAATTGCTAATAAAAATAAAATTTCCCAACTCACCCAAACCTGGGTTTTATTAGTCATTGTTTTGATTCAGGCTCATTAAAATGAGGGGCTTTGCAAACAATTAAACTTGCCTGATTTCTTTCTATGTATTCATTCATTTGCCCCCCCCAAAAAAGACCCAAACCCAGAAAAACAGCAACAGAAGAAAAACCAAACCAAACCAAAAAACAACAAAAGCAACAACAAAAAATCCATGATATTTTTCTAATAGCCCCACTGGTATTCTGACAGAGTTTTTTTGTGAAATAAGATGAAGTATTAGGAAAATATTTTGTTGTCTCCTTGATATTGATATAAATGTCTTATGAGTTAAAAGTTGTCAAATCAGTTTATTTCCCAGTGCTTTGTTAATAACCAGAAGGATAGGAAAGAACAGAAATATTATGCATTGCCTCATATAACGTCACAGAAAAATCCTTAAGATTTCAACAATTGTTCTGAAATTACAAGTATTAAAGGAAAAGATCTCATAATTTTTGAGATTACTGGTGCATAAATGTACATAATTGCTATTCTGGTTTGATGCTTGTCTGGTTAGCCTGTGATTTTTTAATGAAAACGTTAGCAACTACTGGCCTGGGTTGCCCAGTAAATAGTAATGACAACCTGTGGTGGAAATTAAAGGGACAATACTGACACATTATAAAAAACAGCAGTTGGTGAACCAAGGGGAAACAACACAAAAGAAATAAAGTAGGTGATCATTAGGTGGACTGGCTACCGGTACATTTTACAGATTACAAATGCTATTTTCTAAACATAGCTTTTAATGTGACCAAACTGTGCGTAAAAATGGTTTGAGAAGACACTGATATTGATCCATGCTGACCTTTCTCAACATGACAAAGCAGCATTTAATTCATTAGATCTTGCATTACAGCCCACCCAATGCATTTAATGATGCGCAGTATGGTACAGTTATAAGCGATTTCCATAGCAATACTAGAAATCTTTTAACAGGACAAGCTGGAAAAGAGGACTTCTGCTGTGATCCCCATTCTGGTGTATCATTAAAGTTAAAAATTTCCCCTCAGCACTTAGCAATGACAAACGTTACAACCTTGGGAGAAGGGTTTCAGAATGATAAGTGGAATGACTCCTTTCATGCAAAGTGCTCTTCCCACTGTATTGCTAGAGGGAAATTTATTAAGTTTGAAGCTTAAGGACGTGTTCTTTTATTCATTTGGGAGCATATTCTCAGGCCAGATGCAGTCTTCCATGCCATGCTGTTATGTAAGCAAAGTTTTAAAACTGTTTCTATTGTAAGATTTTAAAGGAACTCTTAAGGGGTGTTGCTGATGTTGTTCTATAAACATTCCTGACAAGGCAATTTAAGGCTCTGAATCAAATGTCAGATCCTAAACTGTATACTTTGTAACTTACATCATTATAGTTTGTCAGAAAGGTCTTCAAATAGTAATCATGCTTTTTACTGAAGACTTAACTTAAGCACTTGCTATATGAGTCAGGAAAAGAGACTTGATGAGTACATCTCTTATCTTCAAAACAAGTAACTTAACTGCAAAACTTGTAGATAATCTAAAGTATGAGTATACCTTTCTCCCCTTTACCTTCAGTCATTATTCATTATAGCAGGGATCCTGGCTCTGAGTGTTTTAAATGGAATAGCAGGGCCTCTGTGCTCTGATAAAATTTTATCTTTATAATTTGCCAAAAGGTCCCTGTCTCCCATGACCTACTTTTGGGTGCAATTCTAACCTCATATGTGGCTAAGTTAGGATAGTATCTTGAACTTGATGTTCCTATTCCTAGGCAGTGCCCCAGTAACCAGCAATAAAGTGACAAAAGGATGCAGTCTTTACCCTCTACTATCTGGCAATTAGGAAGAAAATAATGAGCTGTGATGGGGCTCATTGTGAGGCAGTAGTGAAAGAGATGGATATCAATCAGCTGACATTACTTCAGTCCATGCCTCTTCATATAAATAGTAATTACACACTGGTTGAAATACTGTTGAAAAAATAATTTCTGTGTTAGCTTTTATGTTTTCTCTGTTCTATGTATTTTTAATGTAAAAATGTAGATATATACCTTTGGAGGCTCCTATGGCAAATTACTTTCCGCTTTACTTAGGTTTTTATTTATATTTACCAAGGTTACATGATTTACAATGGATTTACCATTCCATGGTTAAATGACCTGATGAGCATTCCATATAAAACATTAAAGTTAGGTTATTTTGCAAATATGATTATGATACAATCAAGTTAACAACAGCATACACAGGTGTATGTATAGATGCAGAGCATAGATGCAATCATATATTAGTCTCATTCGCATTTATACAAAGTCAAGTTCAAAGGACAAATTTAAACTTCTTTAACTGTATTTCAAGAATATGGATGAACAATTTTTTTCAGGTGGATGAGATGCTTCACTGAGACTAGTTTAGTAAAAATTCAGTCAGCAAATACACGGTAACATTTTTTTTTAAATAATTGCATACAAGAGCTAAGTGTTGGAAGATTCTCTTGCACTTTCTGTCTTGATAACAAAACATTTTAGGTCTTAAACCAGTTTTTGCTGGAGTCAGCACCTTTGCTTTCAAAGGGTGTCAGCATGTGGCACAGACTATTGTATTCTGAGTAATATTTTTAATGGTTTAGTACAATACTGGTTCTGCTAATATTAGAAAATTTCACATTTGTGCAATGATGCACTGTTATCTACCACCTTTCCCCATGTACTTAATTTTAGGGAATAAATGGTTCCTTTCCTTTTGTTACAAGGCACAGCACATTGTTGCTCCAGTTTTAGAATTGAAGGAATATTAATAGATTTTACACTGCCAATTTCTTTTTATCTGTGTATAGAATAATTTGACATTCCTAAGACTGTTTCCATGGCATGAATGAGTTGCAGATGCATGCTCAGTATCAGTAGGTCAGCTTTGTTAAGGTGGAGAAACTGTCAATAATTCTGATGAAAAGAATCCAGGGAATATGAAATGTGTCGAGGTATATTAGGTATATGGGTTAGAATGTGGTTTGGAGTAAACATTTAAGGGGTAAGAGAAAATAAAAGAAAAAATATTAGTTGATTATTTTAGGTACATTTAAAAATATTTTGATACAGCTTGTGACAGTCATTGGCAAAGCTATATTCCACTTTATAAAAAAAACTTATTATGAGGTAAGTGTCAAGAGGTAAATGGCTACTTTCACAGAGAGTTCTTAAATAAATCCCCTCTTATTAACAGAATGAATCAGTTTTAAATAAGAAAATTAGCTTCCCACAGTACATGTTGATAATAGCCCTAAAAAGTGCTCTGCAGCTGTCTAAGCAGGGATGGCAATGAGCTAATAAACTATTATTTTCTTTTTCAAATCTGACATAATTTTTTTAAAAAGTTAAAAATTCAGCATCAATATAAATATTTAACATCAAAAATATTTAGCATCAAAGTAATTTGCAAATTGCATCTGGCATAAGGTGAATGGGACATGATTCCTCCATACATTCACTAAGAAGTGAATCATACCAACCCTTAAGTTCACATAATTCCAAGTACATGAGTAGACCAAATTAAGTCACCTGGATTAGTCACATTTGTTGAATTAGGAAGATGCAAAAGCTCTAAAATTGAGCTAAAATTTAATGTTCTGTCTCATAAATATAGGGAAGCATTTTATTACTGGAACACTGTTTTCTAACAACTGAAAGCTGGTCTCTCCCTTGTCTATAGTATTGAGGGCTTATATGTCTTCAATGTGTTTTAAAACAACAGCTACCTCTATTAGTTTGTCAAGGAAACATTGCCTTTCAATTTCTCCTTCAACTGCCAAACCTTCTGGATAATTAGAAGTCAGTAAGGGGTGATCAATACATATATTGTATACATGCAATATATATAAAGTAAAATGTGATATGGATTTAAATTGAAAAAAGATGCATGTCCTCACTACACTATTCAAGTCTTAACCCATTAAATACCTGATTCAGCTGAATTTTATATCAGAATGCCTGCAAAAGCTTACCAAAGACTCCACACTCATTAGCCTCTTAGTAAAGCTGCTTTAAAAAGTGTTTTGGGAAAAATTGTAGCAGAGCTGATAGCATTAGATAGCTTTCTTTCGCTACTTTCTTCAAATTTTGCCTGTAAAAATCATACCACCTCCTGCTGCATGCAAACTTTAAAGCTCATTTTATTCCTTCAGTCAAAGCAACTGTTCCCTGCATTCTGCAAAGTCCATGATCACACATAATTCCCCTCATAGGTGCTATGAATCTTGTTCCGGATCACAGGGAATGCTAGAACGCTCCAAGTTAGCTGAGCACTCCGAGGCAATGTGGCCAACCATTTCAGTGATGCCTTTTCCTGGTCTTAAAAATTAAGAGCCAGACATGGTTAAGGGTAAAAGGGTTTTTACCTCAGTATTTAATAAGGATCTTTATGGTGCACCACTTTGCCAAGGTGGAATGCACCTAAATGCACACACACGATAGATCACGTATACAATTTATAGACTTTTGCAAATTGGCATATCTAACAAAGATTCCCCAATGAGAGGCTTCAATGATTAGCATGGTATCTCCCCATCCTGAGGAATTGCCCCTGGATGGACTATCTTAGTTTACAGGATGTGTTCTAGAGAGGACCTTGGTTTCTCAGGATAGTGTAGGGCTTTCTGGCCTCCAACTGCAAGGCTTGTAGGATGTTTGGTTTCCTGGCTTAACAGAACACTACGATTGTGCTAAGTTATTGGACTTAAGGAATCACAAGTATGTATGCTAAGAGCAGAGGATACATAAAAGCTATATAAAAGATATATAAAGGGTATATAAAAGAAAAGACAAAAAAGTCATCATGGCATCATCAGGAAAAGGCTTAATCATCTTCAAAAGCAGTTTTCCTTGTTTGATGGATCTTCCAGTTAATTTTGAAGTTGAAAATTTTCCATCTTCAATCAGATTGAGATGAAAACTGTTGAAACGGTATCTTTTAAGAAAAACCAAAGGGAGGTATCCACCAACTGATGGCTGAAAATTCATCTGCAAATCACAGACTGGAGATGTATTTTCTAGACCTCACCTCTTCTGTCAAATGCCCCTAAATCCTAGTTTATTTAGAAGAGGTTTCTAAACTTTTAACTTGAAAATTCAGCTAGAGTCTGGGAAAAATTCACCTCATGTGTTGAAGTGAATATCTTCTTATCGTATCTTTTTATCAACCCAGCTTCAAGAACTCAGTGAATATTTGCCAGTGTCAAAGTCTTTGCATTATTAATGCCTCTTTCTTCTGAACACAGTCCCACTGGGATTTGTTTATGCTGAGCAATGGCCAATACCAGTTGCTGGCTGAAAGGACTTCTTTCCTTTCCTCCAGAGGCCTAGGGCTCCCCTACCTGTGGATGTGCTGTGCCAAAAGAGCATCCTGTGAGTTCTCTAAAAATAAAACTCTGTGTAACACAGCCACTCACAAAAGAACTGCCTGTAAAATGTTTTTTGATGGGTTGTCAGTGCTGAAAAACGTGCTGTGTTCAGGCCTGCCAGGTCCACCAATACGAGCAGCAAGCTGTGGCTTTGAGGGTTGAAACAACCAATTTGAGAGCTAGTCTACTGCCCTGCTGCTTCTGGCAAAGAGCTGTTGCCTTTGAGGGAGTCTGGCAAGCCAGGCTGGAGATATTTGGAAGTACTGGGCAAATGGGTGTTGTGTGTAGTACGTTTGACACCAGAAAACTTGGAGCTGCTGCTGTTGGTTCTGCCAGCTCTGGCAGAGCTGTAGACAGTACTTTTCCAGCATGGACTGTTCATTTTCAATGCACGTATGTTCCAGCTTTTCAGGAGAACGTCTCTCATCTGCAGAGCAGATGCCCAGGGATATTTGTGTGAGTTGGGGAAGGTTAGCAGTGCTCACCTTTAGAGGAATTTGCCACACTAGAGCCAGTGAGCAGCGTCTCTGAACTGCAAGATTGTGTTCAATTACTGGGCATGAAGAGACTTCAGCAACAGATTGGAAGCTGAAAGAGTGGAGCAGATTGTTCATAAAGGGTTTCAAAGTTACCAAGATTTGAAAACAATATGTTTTCTAACCTTAATATAATATGGAAGAATCAGGATAATTAAGTATAAATTTTATTTTAAATGACAAAACGAAAAGTTTAGTAAGAAAGTTAAGACGCTTAATTTACAAAAGGACCATTTTTAGAAACATCTGAGTATATCTGACCTTCTCCCACTGCATGCTGCTTCTTTCAATTTATTATAAAAACCTCTTAGGGTAACTCAAATGTAAACCATGTTGCTGATCACTTCAAATAGACCCAGACAAATTGAGACCCAGACAACGTGGATGTGTTTTAACAGAAGTGAAAGGTAGAGCTTAATCAACCCCCCCTGTACTATGTACCACTAAACTGCTGCTGGAGTGTTATGGCAGGGGCTTTTAATGATACTGTTACAAAACTCAAAACTGAGTTTTCAATAGAATTGGATAGATTCTTAAATGCATTTATGCTTCACTGTTCATAGGATCCATCACATCTTGAAAAACTTAGCAGGTCAGTTCATCATACAGGCAATCACTGGGTCATATACCTTAGGCATGGTATATAAATCCAAAAGTCTATTCAATAGATACTGCCTTGAATAGAATTTGTGATCTGTTGTCCAATTGTTAATGGCAGAGGAGATTTCAGGTCATGTTGTTCATATTTGAACAAAATACTCAGATTTACTGAACATACTTTGGTTTTGATAGGTCAATTATAGTGTAAAAAAGAACTGATAGTCTCCTCGCTAGATAGAAGATAATGCCAAGTGACTTCCAACCAACAGAGTGTATGAGAGTAATAAATATTGAAAACAGATAAAAATACTTGCTTTAACTTTGGATGTCAAGAGGCATTAAAATTTCAGTGATGTGTTTTGTCAACATACTTCTACCTGCAGTCCTAGTATGCTTAGAAAAGAATTATCACCATCTGGAGTGTTACAGAAGTATGAAGTTGTTATCTGTTGTTTTCACCAAAACTTCAAATAAAACGGTGGCAGCAGGATCCATTTAATCAAATTTATCACTGAGTTCATATTTTTGGTAGCAGCAGATGGGTGGCAGTCTGGAAGACTTACCTAGAAAAGACTTGGGGTAGTTTTGAATATTTTCTTAGCATTTCAGCATATGCTGGAAGTGAGTGAGTTCCCACACTTTAGCAAGTTACCACTCATTAGTAGAAGCTGTGGAAAGTGATCATGTGCAGATTTAGTCCATACAATTGCAAAGCATAAAACACATTAGACTGTGGAGCTCATATTATGAGTAGGTTTTAAAGATGTTAAAGTTGATCTGAGGGAATGGTTCCCATGATGTAACTGGAACAGACTAAGAGCAGTCTGGTTATCAGATTTATAATACATTAAAAAATAGCAGATATAATACATTTACTTTTCAGTGTTGATCTGTGCACTCTTACTGAGGAAGAATGTGGTGAGTCACTGGAGACCGAAATTCTCTTCTCCCCTTTGCCACTAAATTATTTCCTGAACCCTAAAGTTATTTATATTTTCTGCCTTTTTTTTCCCCTGAAAATTAGAGTATAGGAAGGATTTTCTATCACTTTTAGTATGGTCTTCCTTTTAAGTAGATAATTGCATTTCTGAAAACACTTGCCTTTTAAATGCCTGTGTAAAACTAGAAAGGTGCAAATTTTATATATAGTTTTTGTATAGTTATTATAGTTTGAAAACTGAGACAGGAACAACTCTGTTAATTGATGTTAAGGTATAAATTCAGCAAAATACAAAACCCTTTCAATCTGAAAGGATTTAGTATTAAAAAGATTGTAAGAATTTTGAAAGTTTTTATTCCAAAAATTTGTGCCAGCACAAGTTCTGATTTTTCAGTTAAAAAAATACAGGTTCCCTTCTGTTTCCATGGACCCCCTCTGACTTTCATACATCCATGCATGTAGTGAGTAACATGCTTTACCATTGTGCAGTGAATACCAAGGCCAGAAATCTGACAAAAATGTGCTTTCTTTGTTGCATACTTTCACTGCAAAGAAATGTACAGTGCAAAACTGGCACCACCACCAGTACATCCAAATGCCTTACACCAAATTTTCTTAAAGCCTCAGAGGAGTTTTATAAATACGTTACAGAATTCAGAAATGAGCCCTGCCATTGCAAATTATAATTCAGTGTGTCTTCTTCCTTTCTGCCTTCCTCTCTTCCCCCTTCCCTCTTCTTTTCCTCTTGTCCCTCTCCTTCTTCCTCTTGCTCCCTTCCCAGCTGCATCCCAAAGATGTCTCTGCCTATGACACCAATCACAATCCCCACCAACAGGTTGTTATGCAGTTTTTTTCAATTTCCACCACTGTCTAAATGAAATACCTGTTGGTGCAGCTGCTAGTGACAGGCTTTTGCCATTTGTCTTTATGTGGGGACTCTGGTGCCACCCCATTCTTGTATTTTGGAGGCCTCTATTAAGAATTTCTGATATCCGCGGGTTTGAGGGTTTCTACCTTGTCTGTGTCAAAACAGCAGCATGGTTAATCAGGTTATGTTAAATAGTCAGACATTATGACCAGGTGGTGTTCAAGGACTCAGCAGGCTTTATTTCCATATGGAGTCCTTAAATTTTGTAACCTGTCTGAAGGTTTCTTGGAACACTCTGTGGAGGGTTTGTTAAAGCACACTTTGTAAAAGTCTACTTAGACTGAAAACCAAACCCTACAGGGCTTTATGATGATTTCTTTAAATAATTTAACCTCAATTTATTTTTAAAAATAGTAATTCCTGAAAAGTTGCAATAGCTTTAAAATTGAACTCTTCTAGGGGAGCTAGAATAATAAGGGGAGATATTATAGTCTATAAAATAGCAGCATATGCCATACTGTTAAATTTGAAGGATTTCTGGTATATGTAATATAATTTCCAATTCTATGTCAAATACTTAATTTTTCTTGCATTAGTAGTCCTACACCTCCAGTAGTCAGACTGATATTTAAGACCACTTATGAGCAGACAAACTCAGATAACCTTGTGACTATAGTAGTTCAACTACTAAAATCTCCTTTTTTAAATCAAATTTGCTAGTTTTCTGAGACTTTGTTTTGCCTCTTCTTAGATTCATACCTGAGGGTGTCATAATACCTCTGTAGCTTGTCAGGAATTTTTCTTCTAAAAATGTCAGCAGATTAGGACCTTCTGATGGAGGCATAACTTTTGCAGTAATGTGCAGATTTTGGTGAATTGTCAGAAAGAAAAAATTATTAGGGTTCTCATAAATTGCTAATGAGAGAAAGAGGTCCTTTCTTACAGATGGCTGTATCAGTCTTCCATCTGAAGTTGGAGCTTGCTTTTGCTAAAAAAAAAAGAAAAATTAAAACTGTCAAGTGCAAACTAAGATCAGGATTTCCGTGAAGTATGGCACCATTTCTCTGGAAGTTTTCCAAGAGTAGAAAAATGTTGATCCATGGCTGAGAAAAATATGCAGGAGGAAAAGAACTTGAGAAAAAGAGAGAGAACTTATGGAGAATTGATTGGCTTCACTAAATCCAAAATAGGATGAGGCTTCTGGCATGTCAAATTAGGAAACTTTGGGATAGAATCATTGAAATAAAAACTGCTTGAAACTCAGGAAGTGCTTCATTCTCCACAGGTACATAAATTAGAAAAAAAAAAAAAATTATGCTTAGCAACATTAGATAGGGCCAAAATCAATAAATATAATGTAGGAAATATTAACAACATGAAACAGCAAAATTAAAATAAAAGATCAAGTGTACATCTACTTCTGTACAAATATCAGGACTCAGAAATAATGGAATTAACTGAAAAGCCTGATTTTAGATAAGGCTGATGCTACTTTGGGCACCAAAATAAAGACTTTTGTGAAAAATAAATTATAATCTACAGGATTATAATTTAATATAATGTAATTTAAATATTGTGGAGTAAAGCATTTAGAGATGCTGAAATTAACCGTAAAGAGTGGTTCCAAAAGATGAAGAAATGGAGAAAGCATGGAGTGAATGCAAACACTTGAAGAATATCAACAAGCACCATAGTGTTATCTGAGTCTGAAGATCCAGGGATAGCTCAGGGGAGTGTAACAGCAGTAATACAAGAATGTTTACCGCTACCAGTCGCCCTGTTAGGAGCAGAGTGGGCAGAATTCTCAAAAACCGAATTGAGGCAGATAAGAGATTTTTACCATTTCCCTGTAAATCGGCTACATTTTAAAAGATGGCTTCTCAGAGGAAGAGTTCAAAATCAAAATGCATCAGTAGTGTTTAGAAAGACATTACTTCTCCCTGGAAGTGACCAGATGGTACCCACATTTAAAATCACTGTAGGAAAGGAAAGAATCCACTACGACAATGTTTCACTTCAGAGAGGAAAATGAAGTGGTTGGCTGAAATATCTGTCTGAAAGGCTGGAAGAGCTGCAGGAGCACATTCATTAAAAGATGGGAGTGAATTTTCAGAATAGATGTGTTCCCCACAGAAACAGAAGAAGGAGAAGGAAGTAGAGCAAAAAACTTGTATCTGTAACAGAATAGAAGAGAAAGATATTTGAAATATAAGATCTTATGATAAGAGAAGTGTCCAGCTGAAAGAAAAAGTAAAAGGCATACCAGGCAGTTAAAACTGCGACCTGGCAATTCTTTAACAAGGTAAGGAAAAACTTACTAAAGGAAAAAAAAACCACCAAAACCTATGAATAAAACTTCTTTTTCAAATTCACCATTACAGAATTTATATGGTTAAAAAATGGTCAAGAAATTAAAGGGTTACTCTTGGAAACTGGTCATTGTTAGTTTACTCTAGGGAAATTACCATTGATATTTTTGGTGGAATTGAATTTGACAAATTGTTTTAAATTTAGGCGACAATGGCAAAAGTTTGAGAGTAATAACTACTGACCATCTTGGATAGTATATGCACAAAACTAATAAAATTTTCCTTGACCTGTTACCTTTGTGTGGTTTCTGTGGCTTTCAAATCAGCCTCAGGACCTGAAGATCAGACAATTGTAGATGCAGTGTGACTTTTTTTTTGATGTTTTGGGGATAGGAGAGATTATTGAAGAGCAATAGACCAGAAAATCTGATTTATCTACTGGATAAACTGGAAGAAAATGAAATTAAAACCACAGATATAAGAAACACGGACAAATATGACACACAATGATTGTACAGTCAGCAATGCTTTTGCAAGAATGAAGTAATGTCTGTGAAATTTTATTAGGTTTCTCTGAACTCACAGCTGGAGAATGGAATAAAGGTGACCTGGCTGTTCTCAGGAATTAGGATATTCAAAAATGGTTTTGACAGGATGCCCCCCTAAAGCTCTCGGCCAAACTAAATTAATAGAAGTAAAGATCAAATCAAGAATTAATAACCAAATAAAAGAGAGGGGAGAAAACTGAGCAACACATGGTGGGCTCAAGTAACCAATGAGATCTGAAAGCACCCGTGATGGATCATTTCATATTTCTTTACTCTTGCATGTCTTCCTTAGTAATTTGAACGTGGATAAGAGTAGTGAAACGACATTATTTGATGAAGATAACATTCTAGGTAGCAAAAAGCAAAACTGATTATTAAGCCTTGCAGAAAGATCTCTATTACTAAGCAATGTCAATGAATGTAATCTGCCATTTCCACGCAGGAATAGCTGAACCTTCATAAATAAAATGACAACCATATTGTCAAGTATGCAGACCAGACCCACTCCTTAGGGAAGACTGCTGCCTCCCAGGGGCCTGGTTGGAGGATGTGAAGAGAAAGTTTCCTGCGCTGGTAAGGCCCTCAGATTATTTTCCATTATGGATTTCACAGGGAGATAGAAATTTGTGGGGTTTTGATCATGGCTCAGTTTACATGACACCACAGGCCTGCTGTCAGATGGTAGGGGATACCCATCTCAAAGAGACAGAAAGGATCTTTGAACAGGCATTAGCAGGGCTCATTGACAGATCTTTAAAGGAGGGGAAAGGGGTAAAATCAGGCTCACTAGGGATAAACCTGGGGGCAGCATGCCAGTGTTTGTGGAATAATTTTCTAGCAAGGTTGTCTGGTCTTCTGTCTCAGTGATCTTAAAGGTCTTTTCTTACCTAAATGATGAATATAACTCCAGATGCATCCATTTCTTGAGCATTGAGTGCACTGCATGTGTGATCATGGAATTATAGAAACATAGAATGGCTTGGATTGAAAGGGACCTTAAAGACTCTCTAATCCCACTGGCCATGGGCAGGGACATCTTCAACTAGATCAGACAACTCGGAGCTCCAACCAATCTGGCTTTGAATACTTCCAAGGATGGGACATCCACAGCTTCTCTGGGCAGCCAGTTCCACCACTCTCACAGTAAAGAAAAATATAGAATCTTCATGGATTTTCCAGGAGGTATTATCCTCAAAGACCCAACCCTGCTTAACTCATGTGAGCTGACAGGAATGCAGCCTGATCTGTCACACGTGTAAAAAATTTATGGAAATGGTGAACCTGATTTATTTCAAATTTGAAGCTCAAATGGACTCTGGAGTTGAGCTATTCTTTGTCAAGTTTCAGCCCACAGAAAGATTATAAAGCTGAGCTCTGAACTAGTAAAAATAGAATTTGCAAATGAAGTGCTGACACAAGTCTCAGGCATAAGTAGGATGAGCACTATCATATATGAATGAGCCTTTCTCTCTTTCACAGTAGCATGCCATGCAATATGCAAATCACTGGGTTTAATGAACAGCTTCATTTAAAAAAAGAGTTCATGTGGTTAAACACTCAGAGACAGTTATTAATGTTTTAATTTTACGGACTGAACTAGGATCCATAAAATTAAATCCAATAAAACTCTAAAAATAATTAGAAAGAAGCCAGCTAAATGTAAATGATCATAAGAATGTTGGTTTCTGCTGGGTCGGGGTTTCAAAATTCAGGAAGCCAAAAGGAATATATCTTGCAGGGATTAAGCAATAAAAACATTCATACAAAAACACATCAAAATAACTTTGGTTTGGTTAAAGAAGCTTGAGATGACTGAATGGTGGTATATAGGGATAAGGTATAGATATACACTAGATATATATAGGAAGAAGGATTAAAGTTACATAATACCTATACAGGTTACTGCTTTAGAGGAGTGAATATAACTTCACACACCTTTAAAGGAAGAGAATCTCAGTGAGAAGCTTTGAATAAAATAGACACACACAACAATATTGAGGGTCTAAACTCATTACAGAGGTACTTATATCCCAAATTTAAAGAAACAGAATAGATCTAAATAAACAAAGAAAACTCCCATGTATTTGCCTTGAGACTGTGAATGATATCTGTCCTACCAAATTAGAGTATTTTCCATGTGTTTCCATGTATGATTGCATCAGGGCTGCATCCAGGCACATATATGTGATAAACTACATCCCTCCTACCTGATATAACACCCTGTATACATCTCTGATCTGAAGCAAACTATCTTGGTTTAAGATAATTTAAGGGGAACATTCCAAAATTAGTTCTCCCCTTTTATTTAAACCACTCACTTTCCACTAATAAGGAGAAATCAATATGAGTAGATATATTAGTGAAAAAATAACAGTATACTAAAAAAATACTGAAATAGCAACCTTGCCCAAAATGCCACATCAGCTCCATCCCTTCCTGGGCCTGCCATGGTACCACTGCTCCAGCTAAAAATGTCACTTCAGGCATTCTTCGTCCCCTCCTTGGGCTCCACCTCATGTATATCTATTGCTGACTAAAAGAAATTATGTATTGATATTTCAACACCCTTTACAAAAAAAAGAAAGAAAGAGTTAATCAGGTGGTAGTGGACTCCTGCTTAGAAGTTGAGGTCAGTCACTTACTATCTTGCAAAAACATTGTCCTCATTCTACTAATGACAATTACATGAAAATAGGAGAAGAAATTAATGTCATGCACAAAGAAGAGATGGAATAACAGTCTGCTTGGGGAAACTTTTGGGGGTGGTACCTTTCATACCCCACAGAATCCCACCATAACAAAACAAATAGGAAGATTTGAATTGAAAAGTTTGTGCTGGCAGTAATGTAATAGGGGGGCAAAAAAGAAGGAGTCTTTTCAGTATCACAAAAATTTCAAATTATTAGGAATTTATTTTGGTATGAGAGTTTGAGAGCACCATGTAGGGCATAGAATATACAAAAAAAACCCTCCTGCTTCCTATTTCAAATTTAACATAAGATACAATGCAATTAATACAATCCACCACACCTTTATCACTCTTTATTTTTCTCTGCATTCCTATTTCTTTTTAACCTTTTTCAAGCTTGTTTCCCCCAAATTGTTTCTATTTGTCTGTCATTCATCCAGCCACACTAATTTTGATATGAGCCAATATTTACAACTGATAACATCTCTATAATATTTTTACTTATTCGGAACCTAAACAGGTCATGTTATCCACAATGTTCACATTATAGATCTAAAGACTGTGTCTAAAAATAAAATAAAATAAAATAAAAATCCCCAAAATTTTAGTATAAGATTTGCATGCTGGTGAGAGAAAAATTAATAGGATGGAGAAACAGAGACAGATGTCAGAGTTTAAGGATAACAACTGTTGTTTCATGCTGGGCTGGTAGCTGGATGTGAGGAACAGATGTGAGGCTGACAGGAAGACTGAGCCAGTAGATAAGAAAATTTTGGAGGTTTTGGAAAAAGGTTTTAAGAACAACTTGGCCTGTGCTGTCCTAAAGATGGCATAGGAAAAGCCACTGAATGAGTCTGGGATCAGGGAAAATAAAGTTGTCAGCAAAAACACAGACAAACCAGTCAATGCAGAACTGTGAAAGCAAAGAGTTGAAGAGTGTAGACCAGACAGAGCAAGCAAAAAGTATAAAAGATTTTCCTTCCTTCTTGCTCGTTAGACCTAATAATGGATTCTCATTTTCAAGGAAGAATTTTTTCAGACAGTTGGAACAGATTCTTTAGGTACATTGATGTGAGGAAGCAGAAAAACTGTGCATTGGCAAGGGGAGTCTAAAGCAAGTTTTTAAAGCAAAGTTCTTTATGTTCTATAAAACCTGTGTTCTTCAACACTCGTTGGTCAGAGGGCTGGAACCAAAGCAAGTATGAAATAAAGCAGAGGAAAGAAAAAATGACAGAAGATGCTAATATTAAAGGAAAACTTGATCCAGTTTGGAAAGGACAATAGTCACCAACTAGATTATAATAATTTCTGATTTATTTTATGGTTAAAATTAAAGTCATATTGCAGTGAAGGTGATCCCCCTAGTGTAGTGAAGAGAGAAATAGTGATCTAATGATCAAATCACAACCTTTGGTTTGCTGTGCTAATGGATCTCTCTCTGTGGCTGCTTGGAATCTAATGGCAAGTTCAAAACCTGAGCTGCACCATTGGTGCTCTGTTTTTGGTCAATGTTTTCTAAGTCATTACAGCTCTGATGATTTGCATTTTAATATTACCATTTTAAAATTAATTTATTTTCTCTGATATGATCTTAAAGCAAAGTTGACACTTGGAACCTTATGTTTTATTTAATTTAAGCCCAAATCACTAGTATAATTTGGAAACATAAGCACCTTGCAACTTTTTTTTAAAATTCAGTTAATTTTCTTCCTAACATGAAGATATAGTGAAATGTCTGTGTGATTCTAGAAGTGAATCAATCTACCACTTTCATTTAATGAAATGTCAGATTTATCAGATAGAAACAAATTTACCTCTGCTCTTAGTGAACAATGACAATTGCAGTAGACTCCCCCTCCCCCTCCCCCCATTAAAATGAAACCAAATTAAATTGTAGACCCAAAATAGCTGTTGGACTTTGAACACTCCAAGCAGATTCTGGATGTAAACGTGCTAAGCAAAAGGCTTCAGTGATCCTGCTACTCTAAAATACTGAGGGGCTTCCCTGGGCTGCATTTCTTTAGAGTGTTTAAGAATCACAATGCAACAGAAGTTTAGAAAATCAAACATAGCCTATAAACTAGTCAACACAGACGAGAATCAAAAACCCTTGTGAATACCCAAACCCCTGCACATATGTAGAAACAGATGATTAGAGTGCTGTATCTGTCCTGTCTTTCAGTTGGAAGTGGTTAAATGCTCAGCTGAACTGCCTCTTGAGTAAATCTTTTTTGTAGTCCAGGTTTTAGCATTCCCCTAATCTTACAGGATGGTGCCTTGATGCATCTAAATGTTCTGGTTGGTTAATAAGAATAATGAGGAGCTGCTTGCCGTTCCATTCTTTTACTTCTGTTGATACGTTAAAATGTTCCTTTTCCAGGACATTCAGATGATCTTCCATAATCTTTGCTGTTATTAATCCATGCCTCATTATTAGCTAGAAATTACTTTTTCAAATAGTTGCTTCAACAATTTACAAGTCATGTCATGGATACTATAAAAAACAGGCTGTAGGACAAATAAGAAATGAATAGACATTGTTTTCTTAAAAGAAATACCACATTTCTCACTTAAAATGGACTGATTTGGGGAGCTGAACAGCAGAGAATAAGTTACTTTGAAGACTGATGTGAAAAATAGCACAAGGTGGACTTTATCATTAAAAAATGTGGGGTTTTACAACAATTTGCTCATTAGAGGGTATTAAATAAGCATTTTGACACATAAAACGTATTTCAAAAAGACAAAATTGGGAAATATCCTTTAAAGAGGTGATGAAGAGAAGGATCAATCCAACACAGTCTGTTCATTAGGAATAGTTCATAAGTTCAATATATTTACAGGATGCTTCTTTGGTTCAATAAAATGTCAGCTAAAATCAAGCTGTCAAGAAAAAAAATTTTAACAGAACAAAATTATAAAATTCAATTTTTTTTTTAAATTTCCATTTTAGCTCATATGGTATGTAAAGTCAAAAAACCTGTTTTACAGTACAACCTTTAATTAAATGTGTTTGATTGCTTTCCAGTTCCTAGAAATTTCAAGAAATAAAATATATGCCTGCAAAGGGAGATTAAATGTGACTCCTTTTTCTCTGTTTATCTACCCATTTAGTAACAATATTTATAGAGAGAAAGTTCTGAATAAGAAAAATACCCTCCCTCCTACGTAATTAAAGAACCCAAATCAAACAGATTGACTGTATTTCTTTTTATAAGCCCATTATTTTCAGGTGATCAGATACAGAAAATTATGTATTTAACTATAATTCAGGTTAGTACTTTCTACTAGAAGATATTAAAATCTGAATATTAATGATGTTAGTTTCAAGGCTAAAAACAATGAAGATATTAGAATAGCTGTGAGCGGTAAAGTTTTGTCTAATAAAATATGAATTTTGAAAGTCAGGAAAGTTATATAAGGTTATAGCTGTTGTAATAATGCTTTACTGTGCTGAGTTTTATGGGGAAAATTATTCTGTATTTGGATTTTGACCAGCAGACTTGTAAATACCAAGCAGTATTATTCAAGAAAATGAAAATATTGGATTAGGAGTTAACTCATTACTTCAACTTTAAGAGAAGTTTGGTTCAATGTGTTGCAACGTTAAAATGTGCAATACTGTAAAGCTTGGACACCATCTGTCTCTACATGGCCCAGGTGAGTACATAAGAAATTCATGTCCTGAATTATTTGCCAAAGTGACTAAAAGTTGTAACTCTTCTCTTTCATGAAATATGTTCAGTGAAAAATACCTCAGTGACTGGGGAAATAATGGAGGAGGAAGGTGATTTTCTAATGTTGCTTTATTTGTGTGAGTTTGATAATATTTCTGTTCATTCCAGAATGAAAACACCAGTAGCTTCTTAATCTTTCCTGGCAGATATTTGACCTTGTTCCTGCAAACTTGAAAGAGCATGATTAACTTTACATGTACCAGCAGTCCGAGGAAACCGCTTGAACAGAATGGTAAACAGGGGATTTTGAGCAAATTTGGAGAAACAGAGTGGAGTTTCTCCCACTAACAGATGGCTTTGCAGCAGGTAGCAGAAGAAGATAATGAGTAATCAAGTGCAATGACTAAGCTGTCTTGGACAGGTTGTGTTTTCTATTCTGCTTCCCACTTCATCTCTCCTTCTCCCTGTATGTAGGTATTCAACCACTAACCTACATATTGGTGAAGCCCTCATCCTTAAAACAATTCCAAGTGAAAAAAGAAATTGCAGCAGCATAAGTATAATATGTTAATTGTGAAGAAGAAGGTTGGTAATCTGGAATGAAAGCATTAACACACTATTTGGGAAAACCAAGTTTTCCCGAGATGACATAGTTTGAGATCCCTGCCAGAAACACTACAAAGAAAAAGAAACAGATTGGTGATTTGATAACCAACTGCTAAGGAGAGGTAGGAGGCCTTCTCTCTACCTAGGAATTTTACATTTTCATCATAGATTTGATGAATCATATAGTGAGATAGCTGTTTTGGAAGGACAAAAGACAGAGTTACAGGGAATATATTTAGTGAACGTTATTTGGCATGAGGAAGCAGGTATTAAGGGAAGTTATTCAAGCATGTTATAGAAGCAAGAAGTCATCAAGAGTTCTGTATTACAAATAGTGAAAAGAGGTCTTCTTTTTAGAAACAAAATAGAGAGTGCTCTACGCCTATGTAGTGGAAATCATAAAAGCAATTTTTGTCCAAAGTACTAAGCCATTTTACAGAATGTTATATGGGATATCAATTATAAATAAATTATGGAATCACATGAAACTGCAGACTTAAAAAACCTCTGTAGAAGTTGCAATTGCATGGGATAAAAATATGAACTGTCCTTGAAAAAGTCCTTATGGTTTCATAAAGAAGAAATAGATGGCAGAAAATACATGATTTAACTATTGTATGTACGGTCTGTGTATGTTTTGGGAGTACTGTCTTTTCTCAAGAAAAACAGCTGAGAGTGTGGGACAGCCTGTTCTCATAGTGACAGGCAAGCTGAATCGTCCTAGAGACCATTAAATAAACAAATCCTGTATTAATACAGGTTCACAAAATTGTGAAGAATGGCAGTTTCTAATTTGCTTTATCAGTGTTAAATAAAAAAAGAGGTAGAAACTCTCAGTGGTGTGAAATATTTTCTGTAGGTGGTATTATCAAAGAAAATTATTGGAGTGATTCACATGACTAGAATAATTTAAACCTTTTTTCCTCAATCTGGAATTTAGAATACTTGTTTGTGTCTGTCTGAGAAAGAGACTTTCTCTGTTACAGAAATGATTACCTGATTTAAGGCTACTGAAAGCTCAGAAGTACTAGATCTTGAATGCCTGCAAAAGAATTTATTAATGAGCAAAGTTCAATGAGAAATGCAGAAAGGAGTCTTTTCTATACTGGTCAAATCAAATTAGAGAAAAGGATAAGCTACCTTTTTAAAACATAAGTTTAGTATTAATAGGGACTACTTACAGATATAAGCTGGAGAATGCCTGTAATAACTATTGTAAGAGGACTAGGTTTCAAGAATTGCAGTATTTCAAAGCTAAGAAGACTTTTGAGAGAGAAGTTGAGAGAGTGGGAAAAATTCAATGGGAATGTGAATAAATATTGAGAATGCTTGGTGCACCACAACTCCACAGCCCAGGATAAATGCTTAGATAAACCAGAGTAAGAATGCATCATTCTTACATCATGCTTATCACTAGTAGATGTCAAATATCTTCATACAGAGGTGAAGGATTTTCTCTGAAATATCAATTTCAGGTTCAAGGCTTGTGTTCTCTTTCCACTTGTATGGCCAGTCAGTCTTCTTTTCTGTGGCCTTGGAGAAGTCTGCCTCTTTCTTCTCTGTACAGCTCAATCCACTGAAGAGCACAGGTGGTGAAATTAAGTCAAAAAAGAGTTATTAAAAAGTACCATATAGTCAAAGGAAAGAGGAGATAAGAAAAGAACAGTCAGTGAAAATTAGAAGTTTGAAGCTGTAGAAACAAGAAGAGATATCAGGGAAGAAATCACTGACTCTTAATGCAAAGAAATAAAATAGTGGGCTGGGTGGGGGATTTTTGGACTCGATTTGGAACATAATAAAGCCCACTGGGTCATAAGTCAGACATCCCATGGAGATGATGAACCATTGAATAACAAAGTAGAAAAGGGACAGGTAGTCACTAATGACAAAACTTGTTTTCTCTTTGGGAAGCTGTGAAACTATATGCGTGTGTCTGATAATGTGATTGACAGCAATGAAGCACTTTCTAGTGCATTAGCAATAGCAGACAGTAAAAAGCAGTAAAAAGATACAATTTTTAATGTCACCAGGGCTAAAGAACTTGTGCTTTCAGGGATGATGTTTCTTAAGCTGCACTGGAACTCCTCTTTCTCCGTTTGGGATAGGACAGGAAGTAAATAAGATGTTTTAAAACAAGTTTAAATACTCAATAAATCCTGAACTCTACACACCTTACAAATAGGCAAGGCTGAAAATATATATTTTTTTTTTAGTTTTTAATATATCTGCTGCAATAGATATACTGAGGTAGCCCTACAAGGCTGATGTGTCTTTTTTAAAGAAAAGCAAGCAAGATAGACTCCTATAAACTGGTCAATCTGACAGGCTTTTAATAAAACACCTGAAATTAGCAAGGAAAACAAAAAACCACAAAGCCCCAAAAACCAAAACAAAAAAAGAAACAAACAAAATCCCAAACCACTACAGCACCAAAGAATGTAAAAAATATTCCATACACTATATGCAAAATGTGCCCTGCAACATAAAGTTATTTTCAGTATTTGAGAATGTTGTTTTGATGGATAAAGGTAACACTGTAATATATAATGTAGTTGTTTTCAGTGTTTGATAGAAAAATAGTGCTATTCACATAAAGACCATGTGAAATTAATTAAGTGGTAGGTAGTTGACAGATCTCAAAAGCAGTTTTCTCTGCTGATGTTTTCTAGCAGAATCTTGAAAAGACAAATAATAGGTCTAATATTATTTAGTATTCCTTCAATAGGCCAAATCACTTCAATAGGCCAAATCACTTAAAAGTCACTTATAAATGTTGCTGCACAGCTAAACTATTAACGTCAAGGAACCGTTTTGACTGACAGGTAAATTAGACCACTGAAAGAAAAAAAAGGTATTTTAAATTATGCACAGAGTAGCAAATAATCCAGGTAATGCCTACATGAAGGTGTAAGAGAAGAAAGAACAAGACACATGGTGGAGACAATATGGAAATGAGGGTGATCAGAGCTGAAAAATAATTCAGCACAATCTCTGTGTGTGTTGTGGTAAATGAGGGTTCAATGTGATCTATGGTTGGATTTTAATAATATTGGAATATGTGCCTGTTTCTCCCATGATTATGGAAAAAAATTAAATTTCAAAAATATGGGACCTATAAATAATGTTGAGGGCTTGGAGAAATGCACCAAATTACACTCTTAAATAAATAAAGATGTGATTGCACTGTGTTGACACTTCTATAGGAAGCAAATGTAGGATATGCTACAGCAAAATAAAAAAAAGTTAAAAACATTATAATTTCAAACTGAAGCTAGGTAAACTTGAAAAACTAAAGCCAATGAGAACTTATACCAAACTAAAGATGGAATTAATATTTTCCTCACTTCTTTGTGCCTGGATTCCTTGCGTGAAACTCTAATTCCTTTATTTTTCTTCCTGTTTCAGGAGTAGAAATGGTTTGCTTGGAGTTTTGTGGATTTTTTTCTTTCTCCTGAATTTCCATCTTCTCTGATATGTGCTGCAGCATATTGTCTGATTGCATCAATCACATTGTTTCTCCTGGAGTAAATAATATATTGTCAAGTTATGTATTATTCAGTGCTGAAGAGAGCCTTCACATGTGAGTACACAGGTATAAACTTGCAACTTGTTGTGGTGCTGGAACCTATATTTACCAGATGTTATAAAGGAAGAGATGAGTGAATTCATTTTGTCTAGTGTTGGACTTAGTTCAATAGTGACTGAAAAGTTCAAGGTGAACTCTATTATCTGTTTAGAAGAGATTATTAAATGTTTGTAACGGCAATGTGTTTTCTGTTGTTTAATATCAATGCTATCAAATCAAAAAGCAAGCACTGAAGTATATTTTAAGACCCTCAGCTGTCTACATTTCATCTAACAATTATGAGGGTTAGGGTTGGAGGTTGTGTTATTCCTTTGATTTTTAAAATGGTAAATTCTTGTACATTTAAGGCTTAATCTGTTTCTTTTCCACGGGACTCCTGGTTTGATACATTGAGTTGCAGTGTCTGCACTGTAACACCATATCTGTTACTCCACTGAATCATTTCATCTGAGTCATGTAAACAGTAAATTTGAGGCCTCAAGGTTGTATATATTTACATTATCATATAGATCCCGTAAAGTTGTTCTCTGATAAGTTCAGATTTGCATTTAATGATTTATCCATGTGAGTCCCAGTGTCATTCACCCACTGGAAACTGAGCCTCACACAGTGGTTTATGGTGGTACCCAAAGGTTTCCTGGGTTTTGCATTGGTTGAAAATCTGAATTTCACCACTTTATGTGGTAAAAAATCTGGTGTTGAGGAGCATTGTCTAAATTTCGCGGTTATAGTTCACTCTGATTTCGAGTAAAAGCCGTGTTCCAATTGTCAAGGTGGTAAATTTGCAAGTACAGCTTCTTATTTCCCCTGCATTACTCAGTACAGGAAACATTAAGCAAATTGAGAACTAAGAAGTTTGCTTATTAGCTTGATCAAAACCATCAGTCCCTTGAAGTACTGATGCCTGCTCTGCGTGAGTTATCCCTGACTAAGAAGCTGCATGGCCGAAATGAGTACCAGCAGAAACATTGCTCGTACTGATGTTCAAACTCAGGTCCTTGCCTTGGCCTTTTTAGTCCTGCAGCACCAAAGAAAGAAGAACTTTCGAACCTTCATTTGACAGTTTTTCTCCTTCCAGTCACCCCAGATCTAAGGTGGGAAAGTGGATACATAGGGCCCCTGGTCATTGACACATACAACTTGTGATAAGTCCCTGATAAGTGAGAGCACTTAAGTGCAGTGATTTATGTCACATGTGCCCTCATACTGACAGGATCAATGTTACTGCAGTGACAACAGGGCTAAAAGCTTTTTTAAAGATTATTCTCTTTTCTACATTTTAATTTCAATGCCAATATTTTAAAGTTCAGTCAAGAAATCAAATTACAAATACTTAGTATTATTCCACTTAGCAATCTTTGAATGGTATCTTTTGGGTTCTGTGGGTGTATTTATTATTTAGTTATTTGAGCAATATTTTTGTAGAATATGTGCAGCCTGTTAGTTGCCTGTAAACCCTTTTGCTGAGTACTTTCTGTCTGTTGTGCTTTGTTTATGATCATTGAATCCATGTTAATGTTGGTTTAGCAAGGAGGTAACAGATGTGTCAGGCAAGAGGACTGTGAAAGAATTCTGGATAATTAGAGCAAAAATTTTAGTTGTTGCTATTAAAGTCCAGTAACTGTCAAAATATTTACAGCTTGTTAATATCATTCCTGAGTGCATAACTATTACATACATAGTCTGGTGCTTTGTGTTAGAAAAATAATGTTTTTATTTAACCACATCATTACCTTGAAGTGAAGAGCTAAACCATCTGATTTCAAAACTATTAACTTAAATAACACATGCAATATTTACTTATGGATAAACATAAAGAAAAGAAAGATGATATCTTGTGATTAAAGACACTGAATTAAATTTTCATGTGATTGATATGTATTTTTCTGGATTTGCCATAGGATTACAGTATAAGTCTGGAAGAATACAAGTTATTTTCTTTGTGTGCAAGACTTCAAACTATAAATTGGCATTCCAGGATTTGCTTTCAGAATTTTAATTTTAAGCTTTTACTGGAGTTATGACTTTTCAGTTACTGAGCTCAAGAGCAAAACTCTCACAGGTTTCCTAAAGTAACCGTGGGCACCACTTTAAGTGGTTTGATAGTTATGCATAGGTCTGAATGTCTGAATTTAATTGTGATGCAAACAAGTTGTAAAAAGCCAGTGACTTATGGCTTACTCATAAAAATTATAACTTCACAATTAGACAACTTTAATATTCCAGACACCTTTGTATACAATACTTAGAATAAGCTGTTCAGGTGTGATATGTGTGCATTTCCAGAAAATTATATTTTACGTGTTTGATAACTCATTTATGTTAGAGAGCAGCTTATTCTCTTTTCAAAATGTCATTATTTGTTAAATTCAATTATAGATTAAACTGTTTAATGACATAAAAATAAAATTCAATGTTATGTAAGTCTGGAATTATAGGTTAATAGACTGTTAATTAAACACTACAGTTCCATAAAAAGCATGTACTTGAGGGAAAAAAATGAGCAAGAGTTTCTAGTGAAGAACTGTAAAAATATATTGAAAAATATTCCCCCAAAGTAGAATTTTAAACATTGCTGCAATTTTTTGAATCTAATTTTATTCAGCTTCAGCCTTTACATATTAAAAATATTAAACCTTTGACACTTTTGTTATTACTGAAATGCTTGGATTTTACTCTTCCTACGCAAAATATCAGAACTTCCTAAGTTTCAATATTGACAAAGTCTATACTACTAATCAAAAAATATTTAGCAATAAATTCATCTAACTGAAGAAATATTTTGTGCATTTTGAGTCCCATAGTGTTTGTGTACTGCTGATTTTGGTGTTTATCATAGAATCATAGCATGGCTTGGGTTGGAAGGGACCTTAAAGGTCATCTGGTTCCGACCCTGCTGCCATGGGCAGAGATGCATTCCAGACCAGGTTGCTCAGAGCTCCATCCAACCTGACCTGGAACACTTCTAGGGATGGGGCATCCACAGCTTCTCTGGGCAACCTGTGCCAGTGCCTCACCACCCCCACAGAAAAGAATTTTTAATATCCTTTTTAACACCAGTCTTTCAGATTGAACCCATTACCCTTTTCCCTGTCACTACATGCTCTTGTAAAAAGTCCCTGACCCAGGTGCAGCACCTTGCACATGGTCTTACTAAACCTCATAAGATTCCCATTGGTCCACTGCTCAAGCTACTCCCTTTGGATGGGCTCCCATCTTCAGGTGTGTCATTATTGTGATATGGTGTTATGTTTATATGTTCAAAGCTAAAAAAAAATATATTTTCATTTGATTGCATTTATTAACCAAATAGAATACATGAATATAATGCTACTACAATAATGTGTCATTGTAAGTTAAAAACTCTCTCTTAATATTTTGAATGGGATGTGGCTTTATTAAAATGAGTGCACTCATTGTGTTAAGCACTGAACTCATTTTAAAAATATTTACCATACCCAAGTTTCTAACATTTGAAGGATAATTTTACAAATGCAGAGAAATACATATCTGTACAGCACAGAGCACGTTTGTTAGGCAGGATTAGCTCTCTGACACAGTCAACTTTCTGCTACAGATCCTTGACCAAAGTATTTTCTGAGTGCCACTGTGATCTCAGCTCTATGTATCATAGGTTGAAGATTTTTTTTTTCTTTTTAAACTGTCACTAAATAAGCATCTGTGTGAGAGAAAATAAAATGTTTTAATGCTATCAATTGGTTTTATTATCCCATTCACAAGACATGACATTATTTGACAGAACTATAAACCAGGGAGAAGTAAACATTGCTATCATCCTCTAGAACAGTACCATGAGAAAAGACAGGGTGCTATTAAAGTGCTGCTAGCTTTCCTGAATGCCAAAGGCCAGCCAAGGCCCTTCTGAAAATTTCACACAAATTTCTTATTCAAAACAGTGAATTTTATGGAACAGAATGTCCACTGAATTAAAAAAAAAATACACAAAGTGCTACAAGTATAATCTGTTATGAAACAGAAATATCACTGCTTTATAGTGATGTCTGGAATTTAATTTTACCTAATTCTAAGGAATTATTAAGAAGAAATTAATCTGTGACTACAATTTTTACTCCTATGTAACCATATACTATCTTTCC
>NW_008237239.1:19194471-19212291 GCF_000691975.1 Corvus brachyrhynchos | reverse complement strand
TCTGATGTGAACCATTATTCACTCTTTTGATCATGGCTCAAATAAAATCTAGGAGAGAAGTGCTAGGAAAGAAATTTTCTTGAAAGAGATGGTAATCTGAAGCTTTATGTTAAATGAACATAGAGTTTAATTTCATCTGAGTTTTGACTTTACTATTCACATTTGGGTTTTGGTGGTTTTTTTTTTTTGGTTTTTTGTCCAGAATTTGAAGCTTTTTTACTGAGTAGTACTAGATAGAGCAGGATAATGATAAGTCAGAAACACATCTCACCCTAAAGCAGTCAGACTGACGGCAGAGCAATATAGTAATGCAAATTATATTTGCTATTCTGGTATTTTTTTGTGATATACAACTATTTTAGGTCAGTCATGCTTGACCAACCTGATAGATTTCTAAAATGAGAAGACTGGCTCAGTGGATGAGGGGGAGAACCTTGAACACTGCTCATCTTACCTGCAGCAAGGGTTGTGATGATGAAATACAGGGTAGGTGAGGGAAAGTTGGATTAAAATTGGCTGAACTGACGAGAGAGAGAAGGGTCCTAGTGGACAATGAGGTGAGCAGAAGCAAGTAATGAGCCTTTGAGCTGGCAGAGCATTTCCAGCAGTTCAAGGAGGATGATCCTTCTCTTCTACTCAGCACTACTGATACATGTCTGGAGTGTTGAGTCCCGTTCTGGGCTCCCCAGTACAAAAGACATGGACATACTGGACAAAGACAGTTAAGCATTGGAGCTTCTCTCATAGGAGGAGAGGATGAGAGAGTTGGGACTATTCAGACTGAAATAGATAAAGCTCATGGGGTAATCTTTATGGTGGGTATAAATGCCTTGAAGGGAGAGGGAAGAACAACTGGGAGCCAGACTCTTCCCAGTGGTGTCCAGTGAAAACACAAAAGGCAACAGGGACAAATCAAAACACAGATGAAATTCCATTCAAGACTAAGTGGAAAAAAAATAGTGTGAGAGTCCAGCTAGGAAAGATTACACAGGATGGTTGTAGAATCTCCATCTGTTGAGATATTTAAACATAACTGAACACAGTTCTGAGCAGCTCCTTAAAGTTGACCCTGCTCTGATCTGGAAGTTTGGTCTAGACAATCTTCAAATACGTATTCCAGGCTCAAACACTCTGTGATTCCATGCACTTCTGAATGTGAGTTTAACTCTACTTCAGAATGAAATCACATTACAAAGCCAAGATCTTCGGAAGATAAAAACAATGTTGAATTAACTACTCTTTGAAGTAGATATTAAAACATATTTGTTGCAACTCAGGTGGTCCAAACCTTGGTCTTCTGTTTTGCATGGCATGTTTTTAATCTGATATTGTTTCTACCTTACAGACACAAAGGACTGCAAGCTAGTGCCAAGGGCCTTGCTCTTCCAGTGAGAATCTTTAATTTTATTCTTTTTATGTGAGCCTATGTCTGTGAGAGACCTTTCATTGATGATAGCCGGAGGATAACCTCCGGAAACACCGGCCCAGAGATGTTATCATCATTTTTTTGGTTCAGGGCTTAATTTATCAGGGAAGATCTAGCCTCTTTTGATGGTGTGAATCAGCTGGCCAGGAGTGCCATTATAAGCAAATACAATCAATTTTTGATTTTGTATAAAATTTTTAAAAGTGGCAAGACTGCTTCTAGGCAAATTGGTTTAGATTTGTTTTGCTTTGTAGTCCTGCTTTATTATAAATTATTATCTTCATTGATAGCAAACTCTTCTCTATAGACTGTGAGGACTGGGCAATCCTTATTTCTCTCCTGTGCTGGTTTTAACAACTACAGAAAAATAAATCTTCTCCCTTTCCCTCCACTCCTTCCAATAATTGAGGAACAATAAGAAGCAATTATAAATCGGAATAACAATTTACTGAAATCACAATAACTACAGCAATATTATTAACAAAGAACAGGGAAAAGAGATAGAGTGTTTTACCCACAAAAGGATATTTACCTCCAAGAACAAACAAAGACACTTCCCAAAATTAGTGCTGCCCACATGGTCTGGAGACAGAGGCGATATTGAAGTAACTCACTGAAGGAATGGGAAGTGGGAAAGGGACTGGTGACGGCAGAGTGCTGATCCCGACTGTTTTTCTCCAGAGAGAGACAGGCAAGATGGGGAATTTCCAGTTCCCAGCACTCAGCTCTTCCTCAAGTAAACATGCTCCCAGCGATGATGTGGGTGGTATGGAACTGAAAAGTGACAGAAACTTCACCTCCTTTTCTCCATAACCAGGACATATCCGAAACAGGTTTTCATCATTGTGGGAAAGCCGATTCAGCCACCGGTCCTAAGTCATGTTCAGACTATAAAAAGTTTCCAAGAAAATCCTCTTCATTGCCAGATTTGCAGAGCAAGCTCAGTGTTGGGAACTCTGAGCTAAGCTAGGCATTTCTAATAATATAGAATTTATTCAATAGAGAATTCACCTTGTGTTTTTCTGAAAGCTGCAGACTCTTCCTTACAAGGAAGCTCTCTCAAGACTGGGTAGAGGCAGATTAGCACTGGGCTTGCCCCAGGCTACTAAGTCCTGCAGAGAGACAGAAAATTAAGTCTTAGCCCTGGGACTGCTTGTCTGGGTTTGTTAACATGCAAACTGCATTCACACAGCTTCCTGTTTGCTTTGCCCCATGACCCAGACACTCAAAAAGAGCCCAACTGCTGAATGCTCATTGTTGCTGATGCCAATGTAATGGAATTACTCTTAAGTGCTGGTGTGAAATTTCCCCAGGGTTAACAAATACTTAGTCCATGACTACATGGCAAGTCTTTTAAGCCTATTGGCATAAGCTACTTTGAAAGTGCACACAAATAATCTGAAAGAAGCTATGCAAAAAGAAAAGAACGTGTGAAATGCAGGAGCAGTTTCAGTCTGATCTTACAGCCAGTGGGATGTCCAAAAACCTGCCAAAGGCTGAGAACTAACAAAGACAAAAGCACATTCCTGGGAGGGCCCCAGTGCTGCTATGAAGTTAAACTGTGGCATAAAGAATCCCCAAAGAAAGTCAAGACAAGACACCAGCTAGACCTTAATAAGGCAAAGGCACAGGTTGAGCCAGATTTTCCTTCAAGGGACTACGACTGAGAAGCCTTGGGCTATGCTGACTCTCTCCTTGGTAGAAACTTTAGAGGTGACACCTGTCCATGGCTTTTGTCACTATTACAGCACTCCAGTAAATGGGGAATAAGAATACTGCTTGTCACAGTGTCTGAGCTTCAATATTGTCTGTGTCAATAATGCTTTTTATTTCACAGCTGACATCTGCTTGCAAGTTTTCCATATACATCTTGCATTTAATGGCAGATTTTGCTAAAGTCAAATTCACATTTGTCCATTGTTTTCAGTCCTGTATTTTCTTTCTTTCCTCAGGCCCCCATAGAGTTCCCCACAATGGTGTCCAAGGTTAAAGGTAAATTCCTGTAAATGGTCTTGCATTTCATTTGCACTTATTACTACATCTATGTTGTTCCATTTCCTCCAGTGATCTTCCATGCTGCTTGATTTTCCTTAATTCCTTTGTATGACCTCTCTTCTCTTTGAGGGAATGAAACCTTCAAGACAAAACCAATACATCTAAGGCAGGATTGCTTTAGAAAAGTTCCATCAAATATGCCACTAACTTGGGCAGTTAGAAGTACAACTGGATTGTTGTACTGAGTTATTTAGATTTTTATATACATAAAATTAAACAAATTACACAGAGTTCTCTGCTTCAATTAATTATGGTATTTTATTTTGATCTCTGCCATTGGGACTGTATCCTTGTTCTCCAGAAGTGTTCCAAGGATCCTCTAATTAGATAGGGAAGCTGATGAAGCTTTAAACAAAGGAATTGTAGGCATATTCTCGTCTTTGAGTATGCCTGCATGAATACATATTGTCAACTGCATTTTACTTTATATCAAAGCAGGTTTCAGTTATAGTTTTTCTAGACCTAAGAAGCAGCCAGCCTGTTTGATTTCTTGCGTCTTCTCCAGCATTCTTCTTTCTCTTACTCTCAGTTATTTATTGCTTTTCATTACTAACCACTAAGTGCCTCCAGAATTATTGTCATGCTCATGTCTTCTGTTAGTAATTTCTTATCAAATCTTCAGCCCCATAATTCTATAAAATGCCTTCTTTTTCATAACAACATGTTAATTCATGTTCAAAGTATTGTACACTGCAATGTTTCGTAGCTTCCCATAAGCATTTTCTTTTGATTCAATTTATTTTTCATCACCTAGCAACCTCCAAATTCAGAAAACATAAAATGAATCTGCAACAGATATTTTATTAATTTTCAGGTCATTGTCAGAGTCATTTTACACTGTCCTGAGATGAAATTAGAAAGTTAGGGTTTGACTTTGAATAATGTATTTGTCAGGGAAGATTTTATTCCACTGGGGTTATGATTCATCAAATGAATTTGTTTGCAGTTCAGCAGTCACCTGAGACATTCATTGAAAGTTCAGAACATCTGTGTTTCTGATCAGATTTAGCTGATAGCACATTTGGATTAATTCATAACAACTTGAAGAAAAGAATAATGTATTTATTTTTAATCTGCCTACACATTTAAAGGGATCTTGAATTAAGAATTGATGTACTATATGAAAGAGGAAAAAGAGGAAGATGGTCTTGGAAAACAGAGCAAAAAATCCTTTATTACTCAGAATGAGCTTTGTGTAGGGTCATTTGTTGAATTATATTTCAGGTTTAAAGGCAATAAGAAATACTTGTAAGGTAGAACCAGAAGGTTATGAAGCTGGTACAGAATTATGATCTTTAAATGGAATTTGAACATTCCCAGTGGAATTTTATGTGAGAAAAGAACTCTTTAATCAAGGCCATGCTTCCATTTTCATTTTACAATACTAAGTTCTGTAGATTTTGCACACTTTGTTATTTGTACAGTTGTCAGATAATTTCTGTAGCAGCTTTTTTAACACAGCCATACTGACCTTCTGCAGCAGAATTCAAAAGATCACAGCATAAAATTTCCTGTACTGTATATATGCTGTAAGATCAGACATTTGTGAATAGTGGTCATGAGAATGATACACCAAAAGCAGGGATTTCTCCAACATGCTGTAAGGAACAGAGCTGGAATTCTACCTCTGGCACAGGTCTGACTATGCATGAGATCTGAATTGGCAGATTCCAACAGCTGTGGTTGCACAGGTGACCCTGTGGATTTGGTTGCCTTTCTCAATTTTCTCTTGAAAAATGTCTCAGTGCATTTTTAGGGCTCTCTCAAAGGAAAGGTAACTCTAGTTTTATATCTCCATTAGCCTTAAGTGGTTCAAATCTGTATCTCCTGTCTCTGCCCAATCCTAGGTTTGATGGGTTACACTGGAAGGGAAATTTCTTTTGTCTGCTTTTTAAGAATGTGCAGCTGAGATGGAGAAATGTTTTAAACTGGTTCCCCATCTCAGGAAGGGTGAAGGTTTTTTCACTGTTTTGCCCTTGGACCTAAAAACCAAAAAAACTCCAGGAAAATAAAAAAGGGCAGGGGAAGAAATAAATAGAGAAATCATCAGAAAATGGCAAGTGTATGCTTATACACTTAATGGTAATTTAAGATTTTGGGCATTTATTTTGATTTAAATATTGTTTGCAACCTCACAATTCTTCAGTGACCCCATCTATGTGAGCTTTTACAAAGGCAAGATTATGGGGCTGAAATATTCCCAGACTTAGGAGATGGTGTGGTCAAATGTGCAGTTGCAGCTGAGTCAGGGAAAGGGATTTTTGTCCCTCAGGCTGCCAGTCCTCTCCCCAGACCTCATCCCTGGTCTGCTGGCAGGCTTTCATGTGCTGTAGTCCCTCTTCTCTACACAAACAGTCTCAGTTTCCACAAAAGCCAACCCAAAGGTTAATATTGACAGGATTTATGCCTACACAGGGTGTTTTGACGGGAGCAGATAAGGCAGTGACTGCATTTCAGTCTCTGGCCATGTGAGATGGTGCTTTCACCTGGAGCACAGGGATGGCTGGGAGGTGGCCTGGGGACAGCAGCCCTGCACCTGACTCAGCAGCCACAGGGACAGTGTGCCTAGCTGCCAGCAATGACCTTTTTCTTTTCTTTTTTTTCAATTTTCTTAGCTTTAACAGTGCTGATAACAGTTGTGTCTCAAGCAGACACAGTAGCGATTTCTACCACAAATCAAAATAGCAGTTGCTGCAATTGCCACTTTGTGTGGTCTCTGAAATCCTGAATAAAAGGCAGCATTTTTCAAAGGTCAGTTCCTCACTGAGGAAAGAATGTGGATCATAAGATAAAAGAGAATGACTCTGAATGTTTGGTATATGATGTTAATCAATACTTCATAATTTATTGATTTTTACTTTTAAAAAATTCCTCTCAGTAATGTGTTTGTCTGCCACTGTTTTATTTAGTATTTGGAGGGAATAGGATTCTAGCACCATCAGAAGTCGTCTTCCTTTTTCACTCATTTGACAGAATTAAAACATTATAGTCACTGACAGCATCTTTATTTCACTCAGGAGATGCATTTTATGAAGGTAACACTTAGATCTAGCATAAACAAGCACCCATCACCATTCATAAAATTGAAAAAAAAAGGTTCTTCATCTATTTGGGGTTTTTTTGTTTGTTTTTTGTGTTCCCAGCCTGTCACTTAGTAGTGATAGGACTAACAGAGACAAGCTAGGAAAGCAAATTTAGCTGTGACGCCCTGTCAGTGAACTCTATTTTTTTATCAGAATAATATATGTTTTGTCACGCATCTGCAGCTTCAGTCTTAATTCAACCTTTTTTACCTGACTGATTTCATTGGGAGGGAATAGGATTCTAGCACCATCAGAAGTCGTCTTCCTTTTTCACTCATTTGACAGAATTAAAACATTATAGTCACTGACAGCATCTTTATTTCACTCAGGAGATGCATTTTATGAAGGTAACACTTAGATCTAGCATAAACAAGCACCCATCACCATTCATAAAATTGAAAAAAAAAGGTTCTTCATCTATTTGGGGTTTTTTTGTTTGTTTTTTGTGTTCCCAGCCTGTCACTTAGTAGTGATAGGACTAACAGAGACAAGCTAGGAAAGCAAATTTAGCTGTGACGCCCTGTCAGTGAACTCTATTTTTTTATCAGAATAATATATGTTTTGTCACGCATCTGCAGCTTCAGTCTTAATTCAACCTTTTTTACCTGACTGATTTCATTGCCTCATTAAAAAAAAAAAAAAAAAAAAAAAAAAAAAAAAAAAAATGGACAGGTCATATAGGTGAAACAATATACATAGCTCATTATGGATTATTATATATAAAGCATAAATTACAGTATTGGTAAACAACCTTACCATAAAATAAAAAATTATTTTAACCTTTCCCAATAAGATCACACTGTGGAACTCCTGTGCACATTCAGAAAATCAGACAGGGCACTATCTGGGAGACTTCAGTCAGCATCTACTATTTTTCAGATTTGCTCCACAAGTAAACAATTCTCTATGCCTTTAGAGGAGAAGTTCCTAGTATTTTGCTAACTTTTTTTTTGTTGCATTTTGGGAAATGTGGTCTTTTGAAGTAAATTCTTGAAAGATGTGAGGATATTTCAGGACCACACCATTCACTCTTAGGCACATCAAATTTTGGTGATAAAGAAATAGAGAAAATAAATGCAACTCTTCCCCCCCTCCCCAACAACAGTTGAGGACACTTGGCTACATCTTACTTGCCTAAGAAAAGCCATCTGTTCTTTGAGTTGGGTGGGTTGCCTCACTGGCCTGTTCTTTGACAAGCTGCTAAATTACCTGAATAAAGTAAAATTTTGAGTAAAGTCCACCAGGATTGTTTGAGAATAATATTTCTAAAAAACAAAATATCTAAACATGCTTGTTTAATACCTAATCACAGAAGACCCAGATGAACTACTTGGGGCACTAGGTCAGAGACAATATCTTACCTCCATGTCCAGAAATATTTGTGTCAATGAGTTGATTGATGTGCTTCTTTCACATTGACCTCTTAGCCTGTGTTTGCACTATATCTTCACCAGGAATATTCCTTTTTCTTCAGTAACATATATTAAACCACTTCAAATTTCTTGATTTTTCATTCTTCTGCTTCCTGCTGTCAACCACCTTTCTTAGGTGGTTATAAAGCAATAAAAAATGACAAAATGCCCTCCCAGTATTATGTTATTCCTGTACTCTGTTGTTTAATAATGTCTTAACTTGTGTTTTTACCTTCTGAGTGTTTATTTCCCAGCTATCTTAAGAATTTTTTTTTTCCAAACAGTTTGGAGGAAGAATTTTGAATGAAAAAGGTGTTTGCTTTAATGACTCTGATTCATGAAAAATGCTGTTCTTCCTCAGCTCCTGCTTCTGCAAATGCAAACACAAACACACACGAACACACAGAGACACACAAAATATTTTCAGTTACTCTTTTGGCCACTGTTCTTATTAGAGCTGTAAGATGTACATTTATGCCCAGGCTGGAGCTCATGCAGAAGCAGAGTCTCCTCTCCCTCCCCTCTGACCTGAGACAATGCCATTGCGTGGTGATGACAGAAACAAATTTTTCAGCTTCTGGACAAAGAAGAAATCTCACTCTTGGCAACTTGTCATCTTCATAGATTCTCTGCTACGTTTCGACAAATCTTGGCTGAGTCTGTGAGTTCTGTAGTAAGAAATGCTGCCTAATTTAGTCTGGCAGGTAGAACAGATGTGTTCATCAGAAGTTCTTTCTTTCCTGTAGTAAATTAAGACATGGCAGTGTGAGATGTTAAAGAGAAACCTGCCTCTTTGATGACTAAACCAATTCAAATTTACACAGGACAGATTAAATCTTTTATTCTACCAACAAGTTAAAGAATATAGTTAATAGTTCTGCAGGTCTTTTCTTCAACTGTTAAACTCATTCTGAGTATTTTACATTGTTTTGTCTTCACATTGTGTACTTTTGCTGACACTTATACGTTTCATAGGACTTGTACTCAAAACTCAGTCTACTGGCTGAGTTTTATCTGCTGTTCACTGTGACATAGTTTGCAGAAAAACTGCTAAAACCTTGTAAAATATTCATAAGAGTAACAATTTCTGACTAACTGCAAGAATCCCCTTGGTCTCAGCTGCAGAATATGTGGGGCTAATATTCTCTTCAATAATAAATAGGTACTTGCCTCCCCTAAAGTTGTTTAAATAATAATAAGTAAACTGAACTTCAGTATCTAGGGTGACATTCTATTGCTTTTTAATATTTACCTATTTTTTTTGTTTTTATTAATATTGATATGAATTCTTAAACCAGAATTTCAATTAAATGTTTTCACAGTTGTGAAAAAAAAAACTAAACCCAAACATTGAAGAAACATATTATTATGTGGAAGACATAATTTTCAGACAAAAGAAAACATTGTCTGAGATTATAATTGGTCTTTTAAGAGACATATGGGTAATAGTGGCCAAACCTATTTTGCAACTATGCAAAGAATAGCAGATGTTCCTTTCTGATTTCCCATCATCTCACAGAGTACAGTATCACCTTCTTAACTGACACTTTGCTAATCCTCATTCTTTATGAATCTGCACAAAAAAATTGGCAGTGTTTTCACTTCCACTGAGCAAAGATTTAAGATTAGGAAAAAGTGCTGAGAGAATGATTCATGTATTGCTGGGATGTCACTATCTTTAGAATATGAACTTAGTAGGATAAAGTACATTATTAAATAGCTGACATGTGTGACATATGTCCTTATTTTTTATTCTGCTTTCATGCCTGATAAATTTCTAAGCCTGGTACAGTATATGGACAACTCGATAGGTGTTGAAATTGCACAACTTTACCACACAGAATTCTTCATTCCTCCTTGCAGAACTGAGCCATAAACTGGGCATCAAGATTTTGGAGGCTGTAATTTTGTGTGCAGTTGTGGTACATGAGCTGCACCGTGCATCTACTGAATTATAAATTATAGTTGAAATTATTAATGAGATTCCTCTTTTTAGTCTTACAGTAAAAACAATTTTTAGATAATTGCAGGTGATTTGATTAGGAATTTCTGCTTGCAATGATTTTTACTGACACGGACGTCATGGATAATTTTTTTCACCCTGCATATATTTTTTGATATTAAAAACGGTTATTTCTAGAGCTTCTAAATTCCATTTCGGGATGGGATTTTCTGGAATTCTGAGAATTTGTTGGGGCTTTTAGTTAAAATTAAAAGGCACATCTGAGTAGTGTGTGGATTTAAATTACTACTCCATTTCAATTTAGAGAACAGTCCCTTACTATAGAGATGAATGTCCTACAAAGTGATGTCAGATCATAACTTTCCTACACCCTATCTGGTTCACCTTCCTTCATAGACCCTCTCATCCTCCTACAGCTTCATGCATTTTTTTTACTCTACAAATGCACTCAGGAATGGTATCCTGGATTTCAAACACTAAATAGGATTTAAGTTTAAAACACTCACAGTTGCAGGTTTTGGAGGGAGGAAAGCAAGGTGCTATGAGGACAGAGTTGTCTAAATTGTCAGGCAACATAAGCATTACTATTTGTTCCAGTCAAAAGCAATTAATATTGTTTTTTTAAATTTTTAAGGAATCATGCAGGCTTACTTGTTAATTATGGTCAAGGATCTGTGGTCTGCTTGCCTTCAAAATATTCCTTGAAAGGGTTATTCTGGAGCGAAGGCTGTTACAGTTTACATCAAAACAATAAATACATATCCTTCAGAAATTATATAAGTAGTTACTTATGACCATGTGGTCACCCTTAAAACAGATACAGTTCATCATAATTTTTTTTCCAAGCAATTGAAAAATATGTAAACTACACTTGAATTCAAACACGTTGCATGTTAGGAAATTGCTTATTTAGATTTTTTTACATCAAGTTCATGAACTTCATAAGATTTGCCTTACCAGCTCTCAAAGATAACTAGAACAGAGTGTACCACAATCATGAATTGTTGATCAAGTCAAAATCTATATAACATTAATGCAGACTAATTCTAAAATTGTTTCTGAAGGAATCATATTATAGAGAGTATGTGTTTCTATTCTTGTTTTTGCTTAAAAAGTTACCTCATTAAATGACGAATTACTCATTGTTTTAAGAACAAGACATACCTTCCTCTTTCATTTAGAATCTTACAGCAAGGGACATGTAACAGCAATCTCATGTGAGAATGCTCACATAACATTTGTTTGATATTTCTATTCTTTTCTAAGTCTCTGGCTAGATACATGACCTTTTTACAAGAATATCTAGCACTATGCTAACTTTTTGGCATTTGAGAATTGCCTTCCGTAATGTTTAAACAGAATATGTGTGTTGCAATTTAAGTAAAGCACATTTTATTTTTTTCTTGTCCTCTCTGAGAAGTCAGAATATTTGAAGCCTTTTTATAACATCCTTATCGTTATTTCCTGACAATTTGCTCTTCCTGAGTTACCTTTTCTTGACTCTAAGCATGCTCTTTTATCATCAGCTTCACTTTCCTAACTTTTAATCACTCTCTGTCATTCAAGGTTGTGAACTCTACTTTCTTTGTTCTCTTTTGGAACTGAGTCAAAAGGGTTGAGTCTGGGCCCTTAATAGTGTATAATAAAGGGAAATATGCTAACTGCTGATTTTACACATAATGCTCCTAATAATGTAATTCAAATCTCCATTTGCTTTCTTGTTGCCTGTTTTGAAGTATAATCTGTGATCCAAGATCTTGGCATTGAGATAGTTATCCTCTATTTTCTACTGTTTCTTCAGAGCTCATTATTTGTCTCTATTTAAGTGTCTGTATACATCTTTATTCAACTGCATAATTGCTGCCAGTCTAATTTTTTCAATTTGTCAAGCTCTTATTATTATTCTTTTCCTGAAATATGTTTAATGTTTCATTTCCCAAGCTTTAAATAACTCATAAATTTGATTAGTATACTGCCTTCTTTTCAGTTCTCCAGTCTAAGTCTTTATTTGAATCCCGAGAATCCCTAGCTTGAATTTTCAAGGCCTAGATCAAAACTCAGTAGCCCAACATGGCTTCAGACACTAACGATGTTCCACTTGGACTGATATCTTTACTGGCTGCACTTTTCTGTGAGGGAGCTTAACTAATCCCTGATCTTTACATACTTCTAAAGGGTGTTTCAGGTAATTACCAAAACCTCCTGAGGGTATAATCTTCTGTCAGATCAGCTAAACGGAATTAGCTGAGTAGTTGGATATAGTTGCAGGAATAATATGATGTAATACCTCTCTGCTGTGCCTCCTTTGTCTCTATTCCTGCTCAAAGACCTGGAGAAAGACTGCTATGGCTGCCCTCCCTACTTCCCTATCCCCCACAACACTGTGCCACTGGACTGTGGACTTCCTTGCTAGCTGAGACTGAAAGGGCACCAGGGACCAAGGATGTCAGCAGAAGTCACTCTTCCATATTCCATATGATTCCCCAGCACTCTTTTAGGCATGGTAAGATGCAGACTCAGACTCAGAGATTTTTTGCTTCCATACAAAAATTGCTTCAGCTGATCCCTGTGGTTCTGCACCCTTTCTCAGAAAGCCCCTGCTTTATACAACAGCATTTTTAGAAAGTGGTGCATCCAGAGACCACTGACTGCTTTCAGTCAGGAATCAAGCCCATGTTTTTCGTGGTGGATGAAAAGGAGAGCAATCCTCTGTGTCCCCTTCTTGGCCTCTTTTAGACAACACAGTAATAAAGCAACTGTGTGGGGTTTGGAGGCTAATCTTGGTGCATGTTTCCAGTGTTTACTTAGTATATTTCTGCAGAGTAATCTTCCTGACAGTGAGAACATCTTCAAGCAACCTTGATTCCCAGAGTGCCCATTCCTTACAGCTGGAGCTGTCAGGAGAGGAGCAGAGCTATTTCTGCTCTGTTTTCTGCCGAAGCTTTGCTGACAGTGGAAAGAGCTGCAGCTGCTGCAATGAGAGGTAATAATACCAATGGATTTACTCTGCAGTGTGAGGGCCTTCTTTCGTGTCCAAGAAGACCAGATCAGATCATCATGTCTTATAGGACCAGGTATAGATAAGTTGTGTTGGTGGTCTCAGTTTTCGTGAGGAGTTTGTTACATTTTGACACTCTTCAACACAGATTTCCCCTCCGTTCACAATGTCAGAGAGACTTTACTGGGTCTTCTCGATAAAGCCTCAAAGTCTTCCCCTCTTCGAGCTATCACTTATTAAATAAGTCTCTTACTAAAGTTACACAAGTTGATTTTTACACAAAACACTCTCTGCTTTGTCCTCTGCTCCTTTGCCCACAAATTATTTATTTTGATTTCTTTAAGGTTTTCTTCTTGTTAAGACTGTATTAAATACATTAGGATGACTCTATCCTGCAGTATGAGACAGAAAAAGAACACCAGACATTGTCTTGGCTGCTAATTTTTTCTATCTCTGAATCCCCAGCATGCCAATATAGGACTGACTTGTGAGGCAGAAGTCTTAAGTGAAAAATGTGTTGTGGAACTCCAAAGCTGCTGGAGGAAGGAGAGGAGCTCAGCTTAGTTACAATACACTTTGTTCAGGTACATTTGTTGTTAAAGTGAAGTGACAGCTAGTCAGACTAGCATGTAAACAGGTTAGGCAGAAAGGGGGAAAAAAAGGCTAGAGTGGATGTAGGAGTTATTCAAAATTGCTGCCTCTTTGATGTAAAATAGCAACCAAGCAAAATCAGAAAAAAAAAAAAATGGGGCGGCATACGTGTGTGTGCTGCGTTTTCATTTTGTTTGTTTGTTGGCTTTTTGTTAGTCACCAGACATTCTACCAAAAAAATTGAGCTTATGGGCAAAATTATTTTTATATTAAACAGATGAATCAAAAAGTCTACGAGAAAGTCCACATAGCCCCAAAGAAGTAAAGAAATTTTACCAGAAAGTTTGGCAAGCAACTAATAGGATGACTTGAGAAAAATACAGTGGAAAGCTTCACACGTGAAATCTGGGCTGGTCATTTTTGCAATATTGCAGCGATGGCTCCAAAAGTTTGTCAACACTGTTAAGGAAAAATGGAAAAATCACTACAGGCATTGTAAACAACTCTTTTGAGCTTACAGTGGCACAAAGCTGAATTTTGATTTGCTGTATTCCTATAGTTCTTTTTGGCTATTTCCATGTTAGTGCTTTTAGATTTTTGGAAGCTAACTAAGATTTGCTTTACTGCAGCTTAGGAAAGCAATAATTTGAGCATTAGCTAGTTACAGACTAAACTTCTGCTTCATCTCGGTGAAACTTTAGGGACCTATCTCAGTAGAAAAACTCAACCTAAACTGTTTTTAATATATTCTATTTCCCTGTTAACTTAATAATCACCTCTAACCACTACTTAGATTTTGTGAGTCCCTCTGCGCTCTCCCCAATAAGAAGCTGTATGAAAATCTACTTTGTATTGATTACGAATATAATTCTTGGTATAATAGCTAGAAGTGTTGCCAAACTGCTGGCACCACTGGAACATTTTGAAAATTATATAACTCCCAGGTAATAGGGAGTGTTCTTACATATCTTTCTTAGAATATACACAAAACGACCATCAACATTATTTCAGATTTTGAGCTTAAAAAACAACTGGGGAGAGGAAGATCTTTGCAGACCCGCTTTCTGCCAACAGGTTTGGAAGATTAATATTTTCCATCACTCACGTAAGTTTTCTATTAATTTTATTGGAAGAAATGACCTGGTTCTTTCATCAATAATATAAGTCCCTACATGTGTAAAGAACTAAGTAAGCATTTTCTGCTGGTTTTGTACGTGCCATAGGAATGTTTGTGGATCAAATTGAGGGAGAATATTAATCAATTAAATGTTGGTAGCATAATTAAGAAACATTCTTACTTACATCTCTAATTGATTATGGACCAACTTAGACTTTTCTGCAAAAATAGTAGTAAAATTTGGGGACTTTATATGTGTATATATATATCTAGTTAACACCTTGAGCAGAATGCTTTTATGCTCTATTTCATTTTTTCTCAAAAAAATTTTTTCTAGCTTCTTGTGTACTACAATGAAATATGCTTACTGGAAATTTTCATGGGGGGGAAAAAAAAAATCACTTTCCTAATATTTGCAAGAAGCAAGCATATAAAATGAATATAACCTAGATGGATCAAACTTACCACCAGAAACCATTTATGTCCACCATATTTTGTGGCAGAATCACTTTTATTAGGTGATATTGGAACAGTGAGAATGAAATTAATGAAATTAATGATGAAATTAATTCCTTTAATATGCTAACCTTGTTTGAGCCCATTGGGGCGATTATTATGCAGTTGAATCCCGGAAAGGATGACACCATCAGGACACTGGTTGGTTGGCCTTTATGGCCCTGACTGGCTTCACCTGGGAGTTCCACCCACACCTACTGCCTCAGGGCTCCAGTTAAGCCCAGGCTTGAGACCTGTTTCTTTTCCAAGCTGTGTTACAGGAGTGTTAGTGCTTGTTTTTCCCTCTAGCTGCATGCTCTAAATAGCTTCTCACCTGGATAGAGCCTTTAAATATCTGGTTTAGCCTTATCTCCAACTTCTGTTTTGGTAAATTTTTGTCTCTGGCCTAATAACCTTTTGATCTTGCCTAGACATTGGCCTCAGTTCCTTTTGAAGTGCCTGGGGCTGTCAATGGCCTTTGCTTCCACTGTCTATCCCAGCCCACCTGGCTCAGGTATTGGGGTCAGCACTCTGTTAGTAGGGCTTTGCCATAGCAGGAGTCATCTTCCCCTCCAGAACAGCCTGTCCTTGCTGCTCCCCATGAGACAGCAATTATCTGACTGGTGCTCAAGGAAAAATGGTCATATTTGCATTCAGAGAAAAATAGAAGAGTTTTGGAGAGTAGGACCTAATCAAATAAGTTCATCAAACAGATCTGTGCCCCACTAAATCTTCTGGGTTTCTTAGTTCAAGCGGAATAGCTTGTATGGATACAAGTCAAAAGACCATTCTAACTCTTTAACTAACAAATTGCATGTTCTAAAACTATGTTTACAACTTAAGAGACAGAGACATTTAAATTATTTCAGTTACCATTGGGTTTATTCTCATCATCCAGTCTGGGTCAGGGTAATAAAGTAAATTCTGTGAGTGGAATATCATGCAAAGTATTTGTTTGACTAAAAACATAATGCTTTTAAGATTTGTGAACAGCAGCTTTAACTTGTAGGCAGAGATTTGTAGTTTGTAACAGGAATTTTAGCATGACATGGGCACAAGAAAAATGAATTCTCTGTCTGTATGTGATGCACTTCAGTGGGAGACCCACCTGCATATGTCCAGGGCAGAATTTGGCTATAAAACTATCCCAAAACATTGTCCAGCAACTACACTGATATGTTCTTTGACTATGTTGTAGTTCATCACTCTACAGTGCATGAGTACTCTACAGTACAACAGCAATATAGAAGAATTGAATTTCTCTCCTTTGTGACTGATTTTACTTGTGTTGTGTCCCTGTTCAGTGGCTAGTGGACTTGCACTGGAGATATAAAATCAGTAATAAATTTTCAGTCTTGTAAAAACAGTTTCAGTGACTAAATATTCTTGTTTGAGTTTGACTAATTGAGAAAATAAATCTGTCAACCCTACTTGAACCATATCCCATAGGACTCTAATCTACCCAGTCAAGTCTGAAACAGACTATCTAGGAATTATTGAATAGAACAACACTGGAAAAAGGATAAGGGATTAATAAGGTCACAAAGAAACTATTTATTTTGAGACCCAAATTTACAAGGGCTTACCTGTAAATTCAACTTTGGCCCAGTGAATAGTGTTATCAAATTCAACTAAATGTCCCAAAACTTGGAGAGCTAAGTATGTAATATATCTTTGCAAGATCAGGACTTACTTCAGGCTACAATTCTGCACTTCGAAATAGCATATGAATTCTGTTTTAAAAACTTGTAGTAATAATAAAATGTTGAGTTTCAAGAGAAAACTATCAAACCCTCATTTCTCCCGCTTGGTCTTGACTTAAGGGACTCCAACATTACACTTCAGTCTGAAAAAGAAAAAAATGTATTTTTAAAGTGGAGGTGATCTGTGAGATCTGGTCTGAGACCTCCAAAGAAAAATAACAATTTTAGAAAGCTCAAATTTTTTGCATTGAAATTTTCATCTCAGCTGAACTTTCATAGCTCACATCCACAAAGCAGTCACCTGCAGGTTTGACAAAGAAAGAAAAATAAGAAATGACTGTAAGAAACTAAGCAAAAGAAATTAAATTATTTTACTAAAAGAAGGCAGTAAGCAAAGGGCAGAACTGGGATGAGAAATGAGGTTAGTTTCTCAGTACAACAGATTGCGCTTCAATTTGAATTGAGAATAGTTTGTGTTTTCAGTTCATACTTTCTTATTTGCTTCTGTCGTGGGTTAGCAAGCATAGTCCCAGAAGTGATGTTCTTGCAAAGGGGTGCTTACAGCTCCTCTATGACCTGACAGAACCTATCAGCTGGCCAGTTTGAATATGGACAATTCTTTAAGCCACTTAGAATTTTGACCTCCTCTGTGGTCCACATTTAAGAATGGACAAAGCCTGGGAAGCTCTCTATTGCTTCCGGCTGGAGGACAGGTAACTGGGCTGGGCCCATACAGGGCCCAGTGGCCCTGCTGGGTCCTTCCGGGCCAGGCCACGGCCATTCTGGAGCCGATGGGACCCGTTGCACCCGCGGCCCCCCCCTAGGCCTGCTACTTGCAGATGGAGCTGCCCAGCTCCCCATCTCCAGTGCGGCCAAAGAATTCAGCTGAAAGCTGCCTGCTGCCTGGCAAAGATCATGTGACCAACAGCGATAAGCCACATTCCAGCTGCAAGGCCTGGGTGAGATTAACCCTTTTA
>NW_008237239.1:19183608-19194269 GCF_000691975.1 Corvus brachyrhynchos | reverse complement strand
GTGCTTTTTGCCTACATTCTTGGACTTGTTTGTCAAGCTAAGAGACTAAACATTTTAGAAGCTTCGTAGCTAGGGATCAGTGTGCCCCAGACCCCAAGGTCCTCTCCAGAACACATTCTGTAAACCAAGATAGAACCATCCAGGGGAAGGTTCCTTGGGGAGGGGGGGCTCACTTGAGCCTCTCATTGGGGAATCTTTGATAGATATGCTAATTAGTAAAACCTATAATGTTATACCCGATCTTTGGGGAGATACTCGGTGGGGTGCACTTCGATGCATATGACCTGGACGTGTACACCTAAGGATCCTTAAAATAAATACCAAGGTAAAATCCCTTTTCCCCTTCTAACTGTGTATGACTCTTGATTTTAAGACCAAGAAAAGGCATCAGCTGGAATAAGCAAATGCTGAAGCAGCTGTAATTTGATGAGAAGGTTGCACAGAGAGAGATGGAAGTGATGAGGACTCTTGCTCCAATTGGAAGGAGAAGACCTCTGTTCCTAGAAATACTCCCAGAGATAGTCCTAGAGATGAAGATGATGAGGACCCTTTTCCTCCCAGGGAAGGGGAGGGCCTCTATTCTTAGAGATAAAATAACGCAGGGTTTGGTGCTCAAGGCACGAGCTCTGGCGTGCCCCAGGTCAGAGAGAGTCCAGCTGCGTTACTTCTGGCCATCGCAGAAGCGACTTCGGCATCAGGAAAAGAGCTGCTTGCTGGGCTAGCTAGCTGGCTTCTCGGCAGAGGAAACATGGCAGGAGCTGATGATGTCGGCTCACGTTAGCTAGGAGACAAAGGAAGAAAGGACCTGTTCGGGTCTGGATTCTAACAGGTTTATTGTTAGAAGTTTCACAACCCAAACAGGCTGGAATCCGATGTGATGGGATGGAATCCGATGGGATTGTGATGGGACGATGATGGGAGAGTGATGGGATGGCTCCTCGGAGCCTTGTCCCCAGTTTTACAGGGAATTTGAAAACCGTGGGGAAAGGGGAAAACAACCAATGAGTTACAAGCCAGGAGGAGGATACAGTGTAACAAGAACCACTGGGGGGTAAACCGAGAGGCGGGGGTTATAACAGAACCAATGAACAACCGAGGAACGGAGAATTTTCCCGACCGGGGGAGGCAGCTTGTACCCGGGCATGGCCCAGGGGGTGTGGCTTAGGCTTCTGAGCTGCCCCCTGAGTTTGACTCTTCAGAGAGCTCGGTCCAGGGGAGGGGCTGGGATTTGGAATTACACAGCCCCAGCTGTGCAGTGGGCTGGGTCACCCCCACAATAAAATGCTCCCAGAGATGGGTGAAGAGAACTTTTGTTTGTGAACGGCTCAACCTTAAAATTGTACCCCATTAGCTCAAGATTGGACCCTCAAAAGCAATTGTGGGAAAAGCTGCAAGTCGGGGGGGGGAAGGGACTCACATGAGAGCAGAGAACCAACCCGGGCGGCTGTCATGTTGTGATAATGTCTCCATAGTATGAGCAAGAGAGACTCCTCTTCCTAAATGGACTGAACAAGGTTATTATGGAAGTGGTAAACAGACTGAACATCTCAAGGGTTGTCTTTTTACATTGTCAGTGGGAGAAGGGAGAAAGGGGGGGGGAGGAGAAGAGTTCTGAAGGTGTGGTACATATACATATATTTTTTTTTCCCCTGCCCATTCTTTTAGGTCTATTAATAAACTTCTTTATATTCTTTCAAGTTTTGTGCCTGCTTTGCTTTTCTCCTAATTCTTATCTCACAGAAGGTAAATAGTGGTGAGTAGTATTTTGGACCAGACCACTACAGCTTCATGAATCTTGTTGAGAATCTTATTGTTTTAGAAATGTATGTATTTTTATTTACTGGGTCTCTAATATCAGTAATTTCATATTTATATGTATATTAGACAAGAAATACCCCTAAAAATGTAGTTGAGATCAACTGGCATGCCTCACTAGGACCTAAAACCCCTTGTTAGCAGTAAGATATTTCTGTAAATTGAGATTTTAGTGAATAACCTGTTCTGGGCAATGGTAGAATCATTTAAGTATTCCCTTCTAAGATTTCTAAGTGGCCTCATGTATCCTGAAAAAAATATATGTTTCTCCTATGAACAGTAGTTTTCTCTCTGACAGCATGGCTCTTCTAATTTCAAATGAGTTCCTCTGTTTCCAGAATGTAAATTATACTAAATTAAATATTGCTAAACTATATTCCATTTCAGAATGGAATTATACTTCAGATTTTGGGTGGGATATATCACTGAAAAATAAATCTGTTTATTATCCTTTTGTCACTGTTCATGAAATATGATGTGCCTACTAAACATTTAACCATTAAGGTGTATTAATATGGTGTATTGAAGGAGCAACATAAAACCAGAAAATCTGCAGTAATACACTTCACATCAAGTGATACTAGATGAGAAGCTCATATAGTCTTTAATCAGAAATACTATATTTATTATTGTATCCAAGTGTCCTGAGAATGTTGTAATTTAATGGTTAGAACTTGTTCAAAGCTGGCCTAAGCATATCCTGAAACAGAAATGAGAAGCCTAAATTACCTTCTGTGATATATTTCTGCTGGAAATAATGAAGATGTTTTTGTCTGCCTTGCAGGCACTTAAATGAGAACCTGAATCAAAATATTCTTAGTACACACTAGCATTGTCTAAAATAAATCATATTATCAGTTGTATGTCTAGGGAATGTGTGGTTTTAAAGAGCTAAAGAAAGAAATGAATTCTTTTAGTTCAAAACGCTGAGGTGCAGTATAACAGAACTTTGTTGCTCAAGAGCATTTCCTACTAACCTTACTTATGATTAAAGCTGACAGTTTATTTTTTTTTCTTTAAATCCTATTAAATCTTTTTTGTCCCTGAAAGAACAAGTTTTCCAGGAAGCTTAGAAAAGAGTCTATTTCTGCATTGCATTACTGTTATTTAGAAATTTTACAAAGTCTATTTTGAAGAAAACTCCAAAGGAAGCCTTTCTTTCACAAAATGTTATGACTTGAACAGAAGCTACGCCTCTGTTACTCACCATCCATCTTCTTTTATTGAGCAGTTTGGCCTCCTACAAAAATTACATATGAAAAATTATGAAAATTACAGTTCCGTCACATTAGAAAGCTTTCCCTGAAAAATTTCTTTATTTATCCTTTTCCTTTTAAAATGCCCTTTTCCTGCCAAAGGAAGGGAAAGTTCAGCAACACCATGGAGATCCTCCAATGTGTAGCAGAAATACTGGGGGGAGAATGTCACTAAGAATTACAGGAACATAGACCTTACTAAAAGGTCTCTTGCCATAGCCTGCTATTTCTATAAAAGCTTAGCAATGTCCCTTCTTAATGGAATGATGAAAAATATGTACTTTACAAAGATCCAGACTCATTGGACAAACAATTCAACACATATGATTACATTTCAGTAAGGCACACGAGTGCCATTTTCAGTAGCTCGATATTTTGCCCATTTCTACTCCCTTGACACCTTACACACAGGTTATTTTGTCTGGTCAAGTGTGGTCAGCATGAGTCAATGACACCTGATCTGGAAATCTTACTTGACAATTTGTACTAGAATCTGTGTTCTGTTCCAGAACCAGCACTCTGCAGATTGGTGGCTAAAGAAGAAAATGTACATGAGTTTTCTTTATCAAGGAAGAAAAGAAAGGTAAAATGGAAGCATCTGTGGACTGGAACTCAAAAAAAAATACAAAAGCAAAATGTGTTTGAAGAGTAAGATGCAGGTCTAAATTACAAAAGACTTTAGTATACTTGTTTAGGATTTCTCACTGGGTTAACTACCTTTTTTTTTTTTTTTTAAGTCAGCTGTCTCTTAAATATATTAAACCATCTTTAAAGACAGAGCCTTTCTTTTCTGTTGTTTTATCTCCATTTTCTGTGCTTTTCTGACTACCACTGATGGGCTGGCTGGTTGATGATTGCAGATCCATTACTCATTGTTGATCATGTTTTCCTGTGGAACCACTCTTCATCAGACTATTGTCACTTCAGCTGAAGGCTTTATCTGCATTTGCTTTTCCAAAGAAGATAGCAAAAAGCATGGCTGAGATTAATCTTAGATGTTTATGAACCTTCCTGGTCTTAGAATATTAGAAAAAATTCTTAACAGAGGATAAGAAGTATTAGAGAAGGACAAATGAAGAACAAAGGCACAAGCAATCATAAAGCAATATGTATTTGTCAGGTTTCCTGCTAAGTTACTCTAAATAAATGTCCTATATTACATCTCAGAGGACACCGTTATATTTTGTACTTTATCCTACACTCAATTGCATCTTGAATGAAACAGTTTTTCTGTACGTTCTTGGGGATCAGCTGTTAATGACTAATCTCCATCTCTCCACTCCCCAACCCCCCCTTTTTTTCTTGAAAATAAATGCAAAATAAAGTCTTGTGCTCAGCAGAAATAGATATGAATGAAAACACCACGTTATTGTAATGTCAAGCATCCGGGAGGAAGGTCAATGATAGGAGGCACTTTGACATGAGAGAGGATTATTCTGCTGCTTTGCAAACACTTTGATACCAGAGAATATCCATAAGTAAAATGCAAATTCATGACTGTAGATATTAATATGAATTCGAATTTCTACTGACACAAGCAAGAAAATGGAATTTTGAATATACACTGCATTTATTTTTGTGCTCAGGTTAGATTTTTGTGGGTGAGTTGCAGAGTTAACTGTTGAAATTAATGATAAAAATTGTTTCAAGTGATAAATATACCAGAGAAAGTGTGGTCTTCTTTGGGGGCTTTCTGCAATCAGAGAGAAAGACAGCAATTTGCTCAATTATGCACCTTATTCTAATATTGGCTATTGGTGTACTCTGTGTTGGGGGAAAGGAATTTTGGTTCTCAGTGTGCTTCCCAGCTGGAAATGTCTACAGCAGGGATATCTGTTCTTCACTTGATAGCAGCCTCACCAGACAAGGTCTTATACACTTGGTAATCATTTCCTACCTTGATGCCTTAGGTTTTAACTTTTATATTTTTAAAATCCCGTACTGTAACTCTGAAGTTTCCTGTAGCCAGTTAATTTCTGCTCTCTCGTGCTAGGTAGACATAGCAAAGCCTCTCCAGGCCTGCTCTCCAGGAACACTCTGACTGTCCTAGGCCCAAAAAGTATAAACCAAAGAGCCTCAAAGGGGGGGTAAGCTGAGGGGAATTACTTCATTAAACTGAAGCTTTAATTGGAGAATTAACCCTGATATGCAAATGAACCAAACTTATAAAAGTGTGAAGAACTCATGACCTGTCGTCCATCTTGGGTCCATTTTGAGAGTAGCCTCTGGCTCCCCAGGGTGTACCTTTGAAGGCCCTTCAAATAAACACCTACTTTTATTCCCTTACTCCTGTCTAGTCTCTGTGTCTAGGAGGCCTCTTAAGGCATCAACCTGATGGTGACCCCCATGAATAAACAACATGGCACAAAGGAGTAGAAGCAGTAGTATTGAATTTGCTTCCTAGAAGATCTTGTAAGAAAAATGAGGAAACCACATGTAAATCCTATGTGATAACATAGAAGACATCATAATGATACAATGGAACATCACTCACCTGCCTCTTTCTTACACCTCTTAATGCCTTCCCCTGGGAGGCCACACCAGGAGGAACACCACACTTTTGAAACCTAGACTGTATTTAATATAAGTTAAATTATGGCTTCTATCCCATCTTTATCTGGCTGTCTATCAGATTATTATTGTAAAATAAAATTCTCCCAGCATTTCATACAGCACATCCTATCCTTGATTTATTTACTGGCATCAGTAATAGTTGCTGAACTCTGTCTAGATCATTACAATCAGAGGCTGGGTCTCCACAAAAGCACTAAAGAGGACATTTTTTAAGCTTACAGTAATAGAAGAAAAATCTTAACAAATCTGAATAAGGCTGTTTTGTTCCTTTTCCTCTCTTCTTCCTTATTTTGTACAAAGAGGTCTTAGCACTTCACAAGAGCTCATATGGAGGTAATGGTAATAGAAATAAATAAGGGTTAGGCTGGTCACCAGAGCTGACAGAACATGCAAGAATTCCAACAACTGGTCGACATGTACAATATATCAAAATAGGGACAAATTGAGGTGATCTTTATCATACATCATTTTCATTACTTCTTTTTTTCCACATTGAGAAAAGATAGAAGATAGAAAATCCTAACAGTTTCTCCTATTATAAAAATCACAGGCAGCCCTCTGGTGATGTAAGTCTCTAAAATAGTTATAATTATTGATAATTAAAATAATTTGCTAGTAATCTGCCTGTCAATTTCTAACAGTCAGGAATTGATTACTTCCTAAAAAAAACGTTATAGTTGCTTTATTTTTTCCTTTTTGTGTGCCATTCTGAAATAGTTAGGAAGTATAAATTAAAACAAAATGTCATCATAAATATTAAAGTAAAACCATTTCAAAGTTCAACAATATCATGTGACCAACCTGAGTGGAAAAAATATTTCTTAAGGAAAAAAAGCTCCCACCAGAAACCTGGAAATATCCTTATCTTAATTCTTACTCACCTCTGGCTGTCCAATATTAATTTCCACTTGTATTTGCTTCCATGCTTGAATGGTGGTGCTGCATTTTATTAAATTTTAACCCTTTTCTTTCTCTTTAAAAAATGTATTACTTATGTGGAGGCATTACAGTCTTTCTGTAAACATTTTTCAATGTGACTTTTAACCTCACTAACTTTACATGAGTAAATCAAACTATAAAAGCATTCTTTTTTAGTAATATCTCAAGACATGAAAGATACCTTGTAAGGTATGGTAAGACTCAGACATAATCATCCTAATGAGTCATCATTTGCTAAGTGGAGTCATAAAAGGTGAGGTGACATCTCAAAGAAACTACAACCTGTTTATTTGAACAGTTTATTTGGGAATTATTCTAAAATCAGAATATCTATCACTTCCAGGATTTTGTTGTCCAGGTTCAATGGGGCTCTGAGCAACATGTTCTAGTGGATGGTGTCCCTGGCCATGGCAGGGTTGTTGGAACACAATGGTCTTTAAGGTCATTTCCAACTCAAAACATTCTATGATTCAATGATTCAATGATACTGATTCTTTTTTACATTGCTGCCATGTAAAGCCTTGATCCTTGGCAATTTGCTGTTTACAAATGATGTGTTAAATTTCAAACACCGTCTAAATTTAAACCAAAATGATGGTAAGCAATCTCCAACACAAATTCAAGCCCCCATTACCTAAAATTTAAGCTGAGTTCTACAGAATGGTTTTCTGAAGGTGGTCAATGATCAAAAAATTAGGGAAGCACTGCTGAAAGCAGATGCCATCTATGGCAATTTGTGTTTTAATTGACAGAGGTTTAGTGTTTACTGAAGTAACACTGAGATGTACAACTGTCCTCTGATACTGCAGAAGTACTTCAGGAAACATTTTTTGCTCTGATTTTGAGTGCCTGTGTCAAAACACGATCATCCAAATGCAAATGACATTGCAATTGCTGGATTTCAATGATGCCTCTGACAGGAAAAGCGGGGTAAGAATGTGGATCCATATATTCATTTATTACTCTTTCTCAGAATATTCTTCAACATCAAGCAGTCCTTGATCAAGAACTTCCTGAGCAAGAAGTGGTATGTTTTTTTTAATGGCTATGTAAAGAAGGTTTTACATATGTCTATATGAATATGAAGATACATTAAATGTAAAGGGAGTTTTAAAAGCTTGTACCATTTTATAAACACTTTGAAGCCACAGCTGTGTGCATCTAAATCTGAGACAACATCTTTAATAGTCTAATTAATGATAGAGAGGAGTGGGGCAATTACAAAAATAGAACTCTAATTTAGGCAGAGTCACAGCCTCTTTGCCAGGTTCTCTATCAAAAGTAGTTTTTTCCTCCTTTTTCACTGAAACAGAATCAATCCTCAACCCAAGAGATTCTACTGAGGCAGGTGCCTGCAGATTTATACCACCCATCCCCATAATTTTTCTGAAGCAACCTCATCGTGTGTACCACCTGAGAAGCTCTTTCAAAATGTGTTCAATTTATATATTGTTATTTGCCCTAATGGGATATAAACCATTTTCCAAATTACCTTATCTTTGGTTTGTTTGGTTTTTTTTCCCCCCACAGAAACACAGCTGGCTCTGGAGATGTAAAACAGTTCTTTTGGTGGCAGGTAACAGGACTTGGACAAGAAGTAAGAACTGTATCCAGTCTACAATAAGAAGAAGAAGCACTAGGATGTCAATTTGGTTAAGGTATTTGGACTAATGCACTACTAATAAGCACAATGCTTTGAATTTTTGGGGGACCAGGTGAATAGTAGCACTTATTTACAAATACTTGGCAGATATACTTCTGCAGAAAAGACTAGCTGGCTTTCTTGCCAGTCAATTTTTAGTACAAAGGAAGATACTAAAGTCATACTTGGATCATCTTTGCTGGCTTGAGTAAAATTCCAAGAAGATATTAAATTTGATTTGTTTTCAATTTAGAAAAAAAACAACCAAACTATACTTCAAAATAAAATATTCAAGCTAGAATTGATAAAGGCAAATTTGTATATGTGAGAAATACATTTTTTTTATTGTGGTTCTTTGTTGACGTCAGGTGAGACTGTTTAAGAACTGTGGGTTCCAGTAAAAAAATGTGGAATCTAAACTAGACTGATGGACTACTTCATTGAAAACACACTAGGAGAGAAAAATATGGAATGCTGTAGACTTTAAACTGGTCAAGGAATACTTTTAGGGCTTTTATCTAAAATACAGATGTGTGAAGTTCAATAGCTGACTTTAAAATTCCTGTGAGAACGCAGAATAAAAGTATTATTCTGAAGTCACTGTATTGTCTTAATCTGTCCACTACGTATGTTATAATTTTAATATATAATATTATATCTGGAATATATTATATATAAATGCATATAATTAATATCACCAACATTAAATATTCTGATTAAACTATTTATATGTACTTAAGTAAAATTATTTTGTGATACTTTTTTTACATTACTATCTTTCTAGGACAAATTAGTACAAAATCATATACAAATCAGCAGAATAGAAAGCTGCACATTTGGTGTGTCCTGTTGCATATCTTTCTGCTCACAGACTGTGGCTTGATGTAGGATCTGAATGGTGCAGGTGGGATTTTTTTTAAGTAGAGTTGGGTTTCCACCACTTTCCACTGAATTTTGATTACATTCTAGGTACTTGCTCTGTATCTACCATATCAGTTTCCTGCTCATGTCTCATTTCTGCAAGCAGGTAGCAGAAGCACTACACAGTGTTTGCCTAGCACTGGTTTTCCATGGTGAAAACTCAAGGAGGAAAAGCAAGGATCAGTTTGTACATAACAGATCCATTTACAGTGGACCGGTGAATCCCCATTTTTCTTGCCTCTGTCAGAGAAAGAAAGCTGTTTAAGGGAGTGTGCTGGCAAATCTGACTTTGGGGTTCAGTTTCTGTCAAGGTGTTGGGAACAGTGTCCAAAAAACCCAACCATACTGGTTTGTACCACTTGAGTCTCCCTGAAAACTTAAAGTTTTGATGTGTGTATAAGGAAAACTTTTACACACGTTAAAAAATAAGAATTTTATGCATAAAAAACTTGAGAATTAATTTCCATATACCATCCCACTGAGCAATGTGTCATTACTGAATCCTCATAAAGATACATGCTGAGCTATTTACAGGATGAACCAAAGTAATTAGCTCTATCTGTTGTAATTAGGAGTCAGTCAGTATGTCATCTGAGATAATTATGTTGCAATATAGATAATTTTCCTGAACAGTAGATATTGCATGGAATTATTTGTCTACTAGTATGATGATACTTCTCCAGGTAAAAATTTCAGTGATGGCTGGGAGAATAAGATATTGCAATGACTGATAAAAACGTCATTAAATTGAGTTAATTTCAACATTGTTTCTATTATTCATATGATTGTAATAATTCTACCTTTATGTTTTTATGGTTTTGTTACAGAAACACAGTTGTAGTATTTAAGCAAGAAGAAGAATGAAAATTCATCTCTTTGTAGAACTTCACTGGAGTCAGCAGAACAACCTTGACTTTTTTCAGATTTCTTATTTCAGGTATGGGACCCTAGATAAACTTTGTTCGTTGTAGTACTAGGGGTTATCATTAAGGAAAAATCAATTTGAAAATGCAAATTGTTTGCATAGCAACACTTACTAGTTTTCATAGGTTCTTATTGAAGAACTAATGAAGTTTTTGCGTGTAATGTGACTTGATTAGATGTCTCATACACTAAAACATTTATTTGCATGAAAATCAGATAAATAGTTTTAGTGGGTTGACCCTGGCTGGATGTCAGACATGCACCAAAGCCTCTCCATCACTCCTCTCCACAGCTGGGCAGGTGAGAGAAGAAAATATAGCAGAGGGTCCATGGGTTGAGATAAGGATGGAGAGACATCGTTCACCAAATACCATCATGAGCAAAACAGGCTCAAATTGCAGATATTAATTTAATTTATTGCTAACAAAATCAGAGCAGAATAAGGAGCAGTAAAAACAGAGCTTAAAAACATCTTTCCCCCACCTGTCCCTCCTTCCCAGCTCTACCTCCTACCTACCCCAGTGGTGCAGGGACATGGAATGGGGGTTGTGGTCAGTTCATCACCCCTGGTTTCTCCCCTTGCTCAGGGA
>NW_008237239.1:19154390-19183503 GCF_000691975.1 Corvus brachyrhynchos | reverse complement strand
TTTCTCTGCAAACTGGTGCCATATGACTTCATCCTCATGGCAATATTTCTCCATGAACTGCTGCAATGTGGGTCACTCTTCCACGGGGTGCAGTCCTTCAGGGACAGGCTGCTCCAGTGTGGGTCCCCCATGGGGTCACAAGTCCTACCAGGAAACCTTCTCCAGTGTGGTTTTCTGCTCTCTCCATGGGTCTGCAGGTCCTGTCAGGAGCCTGTCCCAGCACAGGTCTCCCACTGGATCACAGCCTCCTCCCAGGCATCCACCTGCTCCAGTGTGGGGCTCCACCATGGGCTGCAGGTGGATCTCTGCATCCCCGTGGTCCTTCATGGGCTGCAGGGGCACAGCTGCCTCACCATGGTCTGTACCACGAGCTGCAGAGGGATCTCAACTCTGGCACCCAAAGCACCTCCTGCGCTGCCTTCTCCACTGACCTGGGTGTCTGCAGAGCTGCTCCTCTCACATGTTCTCACCCTGCTTTTCTCCGGCCACAGTTACGACTGTACAACAACTTTTTTTTCTTCTTAAATCTGTTATCACAGAGGTGTTGCCACCATTTCTAATTGGCCCAGCCTTGACCAGCAGCATATTTGTCTTGGAGCCACCAGGGATTGACTCTGCTGGACATGGACATCATGAGGACACTGTGATCTGGAAGAAGTATTATCTGTTGAGAAATTTCTCATCTGTAGGCTCCCCTGTGGTCTTTGACTTAGGCTTGGTGTAATAACAGAGTTAATGCAGAAATAGTTCTGCTTTTATTTATTTGGGCTATCATGCCCCTGGCTGATGGTGGCAGCTGTATTTGGAACATGGTTTATTTTCATGGAAGCTCTCCCTGGTTACTTTGAATTAGGAGTTTCTAGTTCCAAAGCCGAAAGGCTTTTCTTCCTGCCAGTAGTCAGCACTTTAAATTAAACATTTCTGGGTAGATTTCCAGCTGGTGAATACAGATACCTGTGGCAGAATTCAACACTTAAAAATAACATAATTATTGCAGCAGCAGGGTGTCGCAGCCCAGCTGAATTAATTACCTGCGTGTGCGGCAAAAATGAGGCCTTTCTTACAGGGGGATTGAGGAAACTCAAGGTTTGGACAAGGAAATGCCAAGATCTACAATAAATTCATGAAGCACCAAGATAAAAGTTATGTACCTGTGTGTACTTCTGGATGTTCAGTGATGAGATCTGCAACCAACTGTTTAGCAAGGAGGAAGGCAGCAACTGGCACCTCTTTTTTTAATAGTCAAGCAATGGCCGGTGTATGACAGCACATACCAGGAGGTCCTGTTTTTTAAGTGGCCTCTGGCTAGGAAAGCATGAATCTTCATCCCAGCTTCTATATCCTAAGTAGGCAGCATAAGTATCAGACTGGCCCATACAAGCAAGGTTGTCTCATTTTAAGACAATTATATGGGTCAGAGACTGCAAAATGATCTACCTCCCCTTCAGTTTTAACCACTCCCCTTTCACCAATAAAGACACAACTGAGAGAAGACATAAGTGAAAAGAAAGCAGTTTACTAAAAAACAAAATAGCAACAACCAAGATAACAGTAATGAGCACCAGATAAAAAGGTGCTGAATCCCATGGACTCCCTGGGAACAAAGAAAATGAAATATTGGTCTCTGTAGAAGCCAAACACAAGATGGAGAAGCCTTCTCCAAACTATGTGGTGGAGAGAGAGTTCAAAGGAAAAATGACACAGCAACCAAGCCTCCACAATTACAGAGCTCCCTCTTCACCTAGAAAACAACAGGAACAAACCTGAAAACCCGGAAGAACTATTTTTTTGTCTGAAAACAAGAGTCAGTGCTGCTGGACTGCCTGCTCCACACCACCTGACAGGGGCTCTCCTGGTGGCAGCGGTCCCATTGGCAATGGTGGCTGGAACTGGGACAACAGCTAAAAAACTTGTGGAGAGAAGAGTCTGACATCCCAGCATAGCTGTCCCAAGTGGCAGTAGTGAAAAGGTCCAAAGAAAACATCTTCCCCTTGCCCAGGAACAGGGTTGCCGTGGTGGCCAAAAAGGTATTATGAAATTCTTCATAGCCCAAAAGAGAGCCTCTGCCTCTCACGGCCTGGGCTCGAAGAACCTGCCCCAGGCAACTCTCTTGGCAGCCCAGAGAGAATCTAAAGAGCCTTTGCCTCTGCTCTGAAGCCAGAAGGGAACAAAAAGAGGGCACTGTGTGAGTGTTCCCTGTCTCTTAAATGGACCCCGAACCACTTGGTGTGAAACACCCCAGATCTGCTTCTGGACCCTGGGTCTCAATGGGACAGCAATTATCTTGAGCAGGTTGGCACAGAGATGCAGAATACAATACACATTTTTTATGGGTTATCCAGGACAAGGATTCAAAAGGCTAGAAGAAGCCAGACAAGAAGATGTACATTTCTCTCTTTTGGGCAGGGCTTTGAACAGGAAAGATGAACTTTTCTTTTGACTCCATTTGTCTCTATGCATTTTTATCCAAGTTCATTATCATTTTAAATGTCCTTCCCCTATAGCTTGGATGTTGTGACACTTCTCTATGGTAAGAGAAGTTCGGATCTGAAACTAATGTGCTTAGGATACTGAAGACTTCTCCATAAGTCTATTGTGAAATAAGGTGAGGAACTTTCTCTACTTTGTCAGTCATGGTTTGAGAAAAAATGATTATTCTCTGCATCTTATGGGAAATTAGCATTTAGGTGTGTCTCTGGACAAGATTGAATTGCCACAAGGCTTAAAACCAGTCAAATTCGAAAAATTCTACGCAACAGAACCAAGCTCTAATAAACAATTTTTATGTTGATGAACTCAGCCAGGAGTAGTAGCGCATGAAAGAGGATGTTGAGTACCTAATAGAAGGGTAATCCTACCTCTAAGTAAAATTATTTCTGTAGCAGGAAAAAGTTTTTAAAAATCTATTCCATGATCAAAAAGGCACATATGGTGGGGAATTTTATCTGTGTCTTCTAGAATGGGATTTTTGCAATGTGATGTTAATGGACACAGAGGCATATATCCCACAGGCCTGCTTTTAGCTTTTAAATGCACTTTTGTAAGACCATGGAGAAACCAAATTCTTTTTAAAACTACATACAATAGATTATAAATCACATAGTATCCATATTATACTGTTTAGCTGATTGACTTTATGAATATGCAGCTCTCAGTTTGGCCTAAAATAAAAGCTGATAACTATTTTGGTTTTAAAAAAAGGTGGGGAGATTATCTGTAACTGATTGTTAGTTCTGACAGATGGTTCCCAGTTATTCAGCTGTATCCTGTCACCCTGACAGGAATGCTTTTTGTGTTAGCCTTCAATTTTCCTCTATGAACCCAGTGAGAATGTCCAGTAAAATCACAGCCTACTAGAGGGCAGAGTAATCTTTATCATGTCATCTGTGCTTAAGTGGCCTTTAAGGAAACTTACTGACCTTGTCTGGATTTCTTTTGGGTTCAATTTGTGACAAAATAAACTCAAACTTGTTTAGGATCCTCATGAAGAACTGCACCACATACTGTTATTGTTTTCTTCCCATCACCTTCAAATGTGGTGCTTGATACTGATTAATTGCCTCTCTTTTCTCTTTACCAGGTGCATTTGCCAGGTCTCATCTCTGATAACAGATGCCACTATCTGTGTTTTTTCAGTTTTTTGTAATACTGAATTAACCGTTTCTGCTCTAAATCCCTCATAGCCTAAACTGTAACTCAGAATTTAACAGAGCCTGTGCTGCACACATGACTGAGGGGTTGGGCATATGGCCATAAAGGCTCATTCAGGTCACTCCCTCTGTAGGCTGCCGCTTCTCACCGCACAGCAGTGGGATTAACTTAATGAAATAAGACAAAAATGTTGTGTTGATACAAGCAGTGTATGGATCAAACTTATAAAATACAGTGAAATCGTAGCTGCACTGGCATGCTTCTAATCCTCATATACTCACACCACAAACATTTACAGTGTGTGCATGGCATTTTTGCTTCCGCCTGCTCCCTTCAGCATTATGCTCAGAGTGGGTCTGAAATTGATTCCTGTCAACTTTCAGTGTTTCTGGGGAAAAAAAAAATCCAAATATTTATTAAATATGTACTATTTATTTTAAATTTTTGAACAATATTCATTAGTCTGAAGCTAGAAAAGATGCATAAAATTGAAAATTATTCTTCAGATATATTATCAAAATGCCAAGATTCCTTTTAGCACAGAAACGTGAACTGGATAATGATGTGCCTTTATTAAAAAAAATGAATAAATCTGAGATTACAGATTGCAATAGACAGACAGGGAAAACACTCTGTATTCTACAAGTCCTATCCGTAGCATGTCCTGATGGGATTTTCCCTCCTATTTTCTCCTTTTCTTTATTTAAGTGAATGTAATGCACTATGTTATTGAAAACAATCATTGTAAAAATGCTACTTTTTCCCCTTGCCTTTTGTGGTTTCATTTACTGTGTCACTGGCACCAATTTCTCTATTAATGACTCTCAATCTGTTGACCTTGATGAAGTTATTGATTGGCAAAGGTTTTTTCAGGTGTCTAATCTTGTGGCACTAACAGACTGGAACTTGGTAAACATGTTCTTCACTTTTCTTTTGTGAAATGTTAGGTAGTTTAAAAAGAAAAGTACTGATCCCCCAAATAATTATATTTCATACATATTCTGTCCTGAAAAGTAGAATTAGAAATACCCTGTTTATCCTTTTAACAACTTCTGGGCAAATCTTCCCCATTTACAGAGAAGTAGGTTTCAGTTATTATTTGTAAATGTGATGCCTGGAAATTGGCCTGAAGTCTAACTCCAGGCTCAGCAACAAAAGACATTTTCTCATGGAAGTTTAAAACAACATCTCAGTCCTTTGATATCCACCCCTCTAAACTTCTGCAAGACTTGTATGCCCAATTCATTTAGACTATTTGAAAACCACCAGGCTGCAATAATTAAACTAATTATTTGGGTACCAAAGCAGCTTTCTCCCAGAGATGCCTTGTCTATTCAGTGCTAGCAGAAATAATATTATGTTCAGGAAGGTCAGTTGGGCCATGATAAAAAAAGAGATTACAGAGATGCCGTTTGATGAACAAATTGTTTGGTTCTTTTGGGGTTTAGGTTTGTTTGGGTTTTGTTGTTTGGGGTTTTTTTTTTGCGAGGGGGGGGAGTTTTTGGTTTCTTGCCTGTGTTTTTTGGTTTGGTTTTGTTTTGTGTTATTTTGTTTTGTTGGTTTTGTTTTTGGTTGTTTGTTTGGTTGGTTTTTTTTAAGCCCCTGTCACTGGAATTATTAATTGAAAATAGTGCTAGAGGTGGCTCTGCGATATTTCCACTCAGTGAAGAATCAAGATGAATTTATCAAGCTTTGTAAGAACAGGATCTGGGGATAGTGGTTGGTTCAAATATCAGTTACTTGTTTCTTCTGGGAGAATGCTGAGAGCTTTTGAAATCCTACCTGGTAAAAAACGAATTTTTTATTAAATTATCCCAAACACTGAATGTATTTTCTAAAGAGATAACTAAGCATCATCACTGTCTCACCTGTGCTTACAGCATTTACCCCTATGTGTCCCCAAGGCTTATTTTAAACCTTTCTTCACTTCCCACATTTGTCTTTAGTGTAGTGAGGCTACAAAAAATTAAAAATGGAATTTACCCCATTCTGATGGTGATAAAAACTAGACACCTTTTTTTTTACACCTTGTTCCTACACTATGTGTGTTTCTGTTCACATAGAGTAAACTGTTTAAACTCTGTAGATGCTCTTGGAAGAGTTGGATGCAGAGAGAAGACAATGGAGAGGATGGAGATAGTTGTATTGCACATCAGGAAATGCCAGCTTTTCTGCAGAACATGGAAATATGGGCAGAGGGTAGAATATCCCATCCCAGGAATCGCTAGTGACCTTACCTAAATTTTGTGGTTAAATTTGTTGAAAATTCATCAGAAAATAAATACCAAAAATTACTGCTTTAGCCAAGCCACCACAAAGATTCAGAAACATAAAAATTTTGGAAATGTGTCAGGGATCCAGCATTCAAAATATAAGTAGATGCTTTATGACTGAACTGTCTTTTATGGGCCTAAGTTGAATAGTGTGGAGGATGATGACTGGGAGTCCCAGGTGTCTCTGTCAAGAGGGGACTTGGCATTTTTTGGCTTGTAAAGAGAGCTATGACATTAGTTACCTGAATGGATGCCCCTGTGAGGCTTAGCCAAACTGTTTCCTAACACAGTTAAGTTGTACATTTTATGACTGAACATTTGGAGGTGTGGTTTGGGTTTTTTTCCTCAAACGCTGAAGAATCCCAGCAAGTCTAAAAAGAATATTTTCTTGCCCTAGAAGGAGTGCTATCATTTTCCTTCAGAAGTGAAATCACCTGCTATCTCATTAGGAGTTAGGTATCTCTGGAAGTTATGCAAATGTACTCCTCATCTACAACAGGGAACTTACAGTATAAAACCAGACCTTGCAAATGCTTTCTTTCAAGAGTCTGAATCAAAAGCCTGGGCACCAAAATTTGCATTTGATCTCCACAAATCAGAATTACATCTGTCTCCGACCTTTACTAGTTGCCAGAAGGGTAACTTACTTGAGGTCTGACAGGGTAAGATTTGAATTAGCTCAACTTCTGAATCTTCTTGATGTCTCTCCACTGCAGTTTGTCATTCCTGCATAGCTCTGATACCCCCTGAGGAATATCAAAATCCAGAGGACCTTAGACAGAGACAGTCATGAATCCACATATGACATTTTTCTCAACATAGTTTTAAAATTCTGAAGAAAAATTCTAACCCAACAATTTCTGACCAGAGAGAATAGAAAATATTAGAAGTAATTAACATATTTTATTTGTTTAAATCAAAGGTTTTTTTAAGAAGAAGAAAGGTGTAGAAAATTCTGTTCTCCAATAGAATTAATAAATATTACAAGAAGAAAGTTGAGGCTCTTGTGGGAGCAGAAATTAATAAAGAGGCCAACAGAAGGAGAAACATACAGACACTGAGGTGAAAGACTAAAGAAAAAAACTCCTAGGCACATTTTGAAGTAATTATATTTGTAACAGATATTTCCCAGCTATATTGCATGTTATATGACTGAGCAACTTTAATTTTGACTGCTGATCAGTGCAGTGGCATGTTCAGTTTTATAAAACATTTGGGGAACAGTCCTAAGTCAGATGCACTAGCATGAATAATGACATATAAAGCCTGTTAATATATCAATTATTATAGTGCCTCAGACTGTGAAACTTTACATAGAGTTAATTATCACCATGTTAATGAGTGGTGTAATGATAAATACAGAGTGGGTAATTTCACTTGTTCAGTGCATTTGAGGAGCTAGGTATTCATTATAGTGCTAAAATTAGGAGTGAATAACCTCAATTTTCCCACTGTTCCCAACATCCACACTATTAATGTTAGCAACTGCACTGTGCTGTGGATGCAAACAAGCTGTTCATTAACAGAAATAAGCTGTGTCTCTGTTCCATTTTGTATTAAGGTGTCTGAGAATAGTGCCACTATTGTCTGTCATTTCTATACATAGGAAGAATGTTTTCTTTGCCTAAATATTTGAGAAAAATGCCCAGAGTGGAGTCTTCACAGTTTCTTGACCTCCTTCAATCTTTGATGTTTCCAAACCATCAGATCTAAGAAAAAAATAGCAATCTGAATCTAGAAACACCTTATATTCAGTAGCCATGGGCCTGCTGCTCTAATTACTGTTTCCAGTACCCAAGATGCAGTTTACAAAATCAGCTCCAGCAGATTACAGTCAGTAGAACCTTGGTAATGAGAAGGTAAGGCAAAATTTCATGGCAAACCAAAGATAAATCGACTCCATATTCGTACACTGACTGTTGAACACCGCGCTTGGTATTCAGCAAGACCAGACCAAGTTATGTGCCAGCAATCTGGTAAGGGGTAAAGGCTATAACTGCTGAAGTTGAGAGGGAGGCAAAGGTGAGAGTCCCACTGGGAGTGAGCACCTCGAGTGTCATAAAGGAAGGGATAATCTGAAATAAAGATTTGTTCTTTGAAAATATCTTCATTTGTGACAGGGCTGGGGGTCTGGGATAAGAATCTGTCCACATCCAGGATAAGTGCTAGGGCCAGGCAGTCCCTCATCAGTTTCCCTGCAAGTGCAGCTCTCCCTGAGCTGGCTGCTCAGCCCTTGCTCAGGTTCTCTGCTCCATTTAGAGTCTCCTTGTTTTCTCAGATTATTTAATTCCCATGCTTCTTACCTCGTTTCACAGCCACTGTTTTGTATGTGTATACTATGTCTACTATGTATGTAATTTTTGCTGACTGAATGCAAAAATAAATGTAGGGATGAACGTGCTGCACATAAGCTTCTCTTCAGAAAAGACTTTTTCAGCATATCAGCTGCTTCCTCTCAATACAAACTTCTATTGTTTGTTATTACACATTTTTAAACTCTCATGCGTTTCCACATCGGCTTGCACATCAGTGTTCCGCTCTGGGGAGCCTTTTGTGGAACTTTTTATGAATAACACTAACTTGGATGTTGGGTCTACTTTTACATATAACTCTGATTTGCTTATTGTTAGTAGGCAGACTCCAGCTCTTTGTGTATTTTATTGCTTAATTTTGTTTCACACCTGAGACATTTTGAGAGCCTTTAAAGCACGAATGTTCTGCATGATCCCCTCCCAGGATGACTTATTAAAATGAAAGTTTTCAGTCATAACCAGCACTTTAGAAGGCAGATTTTGTTATCATTTCATTGCAGTCCTTTAGGTGGTTATGCAACTGATAATCTTTTACTGTCAACAGGTTATTTCCTTCAATAGATTTAAGTTTATGGCATATAAAATCAAACACCATGTTTCGTTTGGTTTTTTGCCCAATTGATGTTCCCCATGCAGCTTGAATATGTCCACCTGCACGGTGGTGCTTAAGCCTGTTCGGGACAGCAACAGAAATATTTTCTATACATGACTTGCAAGGACTTTACTAAGAATATTTCAGAGTTACTTTAAGAATAAAGGAAAAAGGAAGTCTAAGAATGGCAGGGCCAGTTAGGACAATTTTTTTGTTTGAATGGTCTGAGCTTAATATGAACTTCAAGTAGCAAGAGGAAAATCCTGTGTGATGATACTGAACTGGGAGACTGTTGACTCCCTCAAAGGCAGAAAGACCCTAGAGAGAGACCTCAAGAGATTAGAGGACTGGGCAATCACCAGTCATATTGAGTTCAACAATGACGAGTACTGGATTCTGCACCTGGGATGGGGCAGCCCTGGATGTACAGACTGGGGAATGAGAGGCTGGAGAGCAGCACTCTGGAAAGGGACCTGGGGATTCCGGTCCATGGCAAGCTGAACATGAGCCAGCAGTGCCCTGGCAGCCAGGAGGGCCACCCGTGTCCTGGGGCTCATGAGGCACAGCACTGTCCCTCTCTGCTCTGCACTGGAGCGGCCTCACCTTAAATATTATGTGCACTGTTGGGCACCAAAATATAAAAAAGATATTATGCCATTAGAAAAGATATTACGCCATCACTCAAAGAGCACTGAAGGTGTAGGGTCTGGAGGGGATATATGAGGAGCAGCTGGGGTCATGTGGCTTGTCCAACCTGAAGAAGAGGAGATTGAGGGGAGACATTATAGCGATCTGCACCTTCCTCGTGAGGGGAAGTGGAAGATCAAGTCTTCTCTGTGGTGACCAGTGACAGGACCCCAGGGAAAGGCCTGGAATTGTGTCAGGGGAGGTTTAGGTTGGATATCAGGAGAAGGTTGTTCACCCAGAGGATGGCTGGGTAGTGGAACAGGCTCCCCAGGGCAGTGGTCACAGCACCAGACCTGACAGAGTCCAAGAAGTATTTGGACAATGCTCTCAGGCACATGGTGTGACTCTTGGGGTGTTCTGTGAAAGGTTAGGAGTTGAACTTCAACGATCCTGGTGAATGCCTTCCAACTCAGGATATTCTATGATGGTTACAGAGGATAGTTTAATCTGAACTGACAATCATAAAAGAAAGAAGTCAATAACACCACTTAAATATTCTCATCTGAGGTCTCTTGCGTTTCTCAAATTTAGGAAGTTTTATATGCCTTCTCCTTCAAAGAAGAATAAAACAGAGCAAGGAGTACTGAAGCTGACAATGGTTTTGTCAGATGACTGCATTATCACCTGCTTCACGTCCCACTCAAACTGTCTTTCAGCCCAGCTGTACTCAGTTGAATTCTTTGGGAACAGGTTGTAGCATTATGTGAAAAGGGATATGTAACAATTTCCTCAAGGCTTATGAGAAGTAAACACCTGGCTGATTATCTAAACTCAAGGATGGTGTTGCCTTGATATTAATACAATATTAATTACATGAGCAATTTATATCCTTCAAGAAATGGTTTTACAACTTCACCTCTCTGCACATCTTTTTATATATATCTATTGAAATATATAGATGAAAATACACATCCAGTGAAGTTTTTCATCTATCATGTAAATAAATATCATAACTTTTTTTAAAAACTGGGTCCTCCTGTCTTTGAGGCAGGAGAGTTTAATGCTTAATGAGCAATTATCCTCTTTTTACGTCTCCTCTCCAGCACTGTGCTCAGTTTGCCATGTTCAGCCCTCTTTTGGTGGTCAGGATGAATAAAACATTCCCTGCTTTGGAGGACAATGCTACTGGATGTGTTTTATTACTGAACTAGCTTGAATACATTGGTAACAGTCAGAGTCAGTCATTCTTGTTTCTATAATTGGTAGCATGGCAGAACTCTGATGGAAGACATAAAGTTACTGAAAGTTATGAAAAAGGAAGACAGAACAAAAAAAGTCCACACATGGTCTAAGTAGATAAACTTGCATTTTTTTTGTGAGATGCACATAACCAGGACATTAATGGAAACTATTTGGAAGAATGGACTCTAGAACCAAATAGCCGAGAAAGTAACTTTTTTCTAGAAATCTGTGCTGTAATAGAGTTCACCTGCTGGGATAGAAGAGTTATCATATGCATGTGAGTTGAGTAATGGATGCATTTCTGAAGCCTTCAGAGTGGGCTCCATAGTATTCAAAATTCAAAATACTGATCCACATTATCTGTATTCTGAACAATGCATAGGTGTGGCAATTTGAAATTACATCAGGCCCAAAAACACTGTATTCTACCACAAGATTTTAAGGTGTGATGCAGATTGCTTTAATCAAGTGTAGCACTTTCCTGACTTTTTGCTTCCCATTTTGAATCACTGGAACATTGTAGAGAAAGAGGAACTTAAAACAGTTTATAAAAAAACCTAAAAAGGTTTTGTTTCAGACAGGAATGAGAAAAAAACCTGCGCTGATAATGTAAAGGAGGTGTTGAACATTTGTTACTTTGCAGTACAGTATCAGTGTGTGGAAGACTCTGAGAATGACCACCAGGTAGCCTAACAGCTGAAATTGCTGTTAAAGAACAGTGACATTGCTAATGACTCAAGATATTACACACCAGAAAGTAAGTTCAGACAGGATCAGGTGCAGAAATGAACCACAAGAAATGTTCAAGGAATGGACATGATTTTGTTAGAGGAGTCCAAGAGAGCCAAGCTCAGGCAGCTGAGCCCAGTGCTGGCAGAGGAGATAAGTCAGCTCTCCAAGGATCACTATGGAAGGAAAGCAACAGAGAAAAAAAACAAGTTCTGAACTACTGTACAATGTTGGCACGAAACCAAAAGTGTGCAAACCACCCACGAATACAGCACAACTGTAAATCAGAGAGGCTGTGAATTACCCAACCACTTTTGCTCTTTAGGGTTTCTATCACAAAGCAAGAGCAAGGAATGGGTCTAATCCTCTCAGCCAGTTCCTTCCTTCTGTGCATGTTTGCTGGCATTTAGTAACTAAAATCCTGTCCCCTAACCTGCTTTTTTTTTAGTGTATTGACACCACTAAATGGCACAATGTGGGCAATTAAGCCCTTTCTCCAGATTTACATCGCAGTCCACGGCAGATAATAGGAATAAAAAGGACTGGTTGTTCTTCTGTAATACCATCATTAAGTCATTGCAATCCTGAAAGATCCAAGGAGGATCTACACTCCACTGCTTATATCATGAGATAGGGTGGTTTAGTCCAGCACTAGACTGGAGTTACAGGCATAATTCTAAAGGCTGTACCACAGTTTAAAAGTAGATATAACATACATGTCAGACTGGCCCACTGCCTAGACTACCAAAGCACTAAGAAAGATAACTCAGTGCTTTTTTACACCATTAGTCTCAACAATAAATCTGCAGGATATTTTTTATTAGAAGTAACATATTTCAGATAGATGTTCAGAAAACATTTAAGGCTTTCATTATGTGTGTGCAAGAAGCTGGGTCCTTTTGTCAACAGTGATAAGTCAAATGGCTTACAGTGAGGCAGCGTGGTAACAACACAGAGCTGTACAAAACATATTGCTGCATGGAAATTGTAACACTTCATAAGCAAAAAAATAATGGGTCTATTTAGAAGAAAACCACTCAAATCCTGGATGGATGAGACAGCATAAAGGGAAAAATAAAATGCTACTGAAGTAGCAGATAGTGTGGAAAATGAAGCTGTGTTCCTTGGAGAAAGACTCCATGTGTGGTGCATGGGTGTGGGTGGGGGGGGGGTGGGGGTGTGCTCATCAATTTCCAAGTGATAGAATTTTAAATGTCCATCACCGTGTCTTGCAAAATAAGCTAAATATATTACTTTGTTCTGAATTTCTGGATTTAATAGTCTTAGTACAGGGGAAAAATACTATGCAAGGGTGTCCATTCTCTTACAAAAAAAAGTATGAAAACATATATCACTTCCTGCATGATAAATAGAAATCCAACATGAAGACATTTTTAAACAATACCTGTTTATCAGAATATATTGTTGATGCTATTACTTAGAAATGAAGTATTCATTGTCATATTCCTTCATCTCCTTCATCAATGTATTCATCTCTTCCACAACTACTTGGAGTGCAAGACCTTTGGGACCGAAACTTGAGTTTCTTTATTAAGCTGCTGCCAAAGCCAGCAAGACTCCAACTCTGAAAATGTTACACTGCACAAAACATACTGGTATCATTAAGGTTCTTCTACATTTTAGGTATCTCATGTTTCCATCAAGCCCTGGGCTTTAATCTAAAATGTATTCTCATAAATATTATTTTCTTTCCAGCCTCTCAGAACAACCATGAATTATTTTAACTTAGCCCTTCCCACATTTTTCCCCACAACTGATAGCCTCACCAACCAGCATTAGCATCTTACATGGAATGAAGCCAGTAATCTACATGTTTGGTAAAAGGAAAATTTGTTCTTCAGCTTATTAAAGTAATTTAGTTTGGATCTACACCAGAATATGATCAGAATTTAGCCTGATATATTTAATTGTCAAGAGTATTGTACATTTGGGGGGAGGCTATTACAATGCAAAACCAACACAGCCAATACCATTTGGTTTACTTGGCGTTCTCCCCGTTAGCATCGATTTTCATGCAGCAGTGGCCAGTTGAAATTGCTGATGCAAGAAGTGATAATTTTCTTGATGTGGGATGAATAGGACATGTTAAATTTAGCACTAAAGTAGAGAATGATTTAGTATCTGTTATGGAAGAAAATGTTAAAATAAAATGAAAAAAAACCCACTTAATGAAGAATTAACTTGTCAGAGCTGTAACTTCCTATGAATCATGAAAAGGGAATATGATCAATTAATATCAATTAATATCATATGTCATGAGTAGATTAAGCAATTGAACAATAACATTGCTGCAAAGGCCTGTGGCAAGCTTACAAAATAATCTTCTTCCCTTTCTGATGTCTTTGCCCAGGTGTGTTTTGCAGTTTTCTTCTTAATTTGACAGTGCTTGTCCTGAATTTTGAGTCACAATTCACACTGATTGCCTGAGTAGTTTGTTGGTTTATCTTTAAGTTTGTCTATATAAGGCTGAAGGAATGAGGACCAAATGATAGTTTCTGCATGGAGATGTTGCTTTGCTCCCATCTCACCCAGCCATCATCTCGTCTTTCCCTGGCACCACAGCTCTACTTTGCACATATTTCATTTCTCCCTTTAAACCATTCACCTCTAACCATACACAGTACATCCTCTTAATTTAATTTTGTTTCTAATGCATGAGAGAGCTCGTTTGAGTTTCTGTTTCCTCCACTGGTATTTCTGGTCCTGCTGAGTGCTTTCATATTAATGGCAACCCATGGTCGAGTGTGACAGCAAGATCCCTGGCAAACACAATAGAAGTCAGTACATGCTTTACGCTGTCTGCATCTTCTGCTGATTGCAGGCACTCTCCAAAACTCAGCCATGCTCTGGGACTTGTCTTCTCACTGCCAAGAACCTGCACTCTTTTCCCTAACTCTCAATGCCCAAAGCTTCTTATCAACAGTATCTTTTCCTTCCTGAAATACTGAAATACAACCATCCTTGTTCAAACTACAGTGTAAGCCTAGGGGGTGCAGTGATTATAACTCTTATGGTTTTTGAATCCTATACATGCTAATTTTTCCATGTTAATCCAAATGCATTTCACAGAGCTGTATATACCCAAACTGCTCACAGAGCATGAAACAAATATTTCTATACAAATAACCGGTAAATAAAAAGTCCACAGTTATTGTCTAGCTCTTTTGTGGCAAGGAGGTGCAATTGTCTTCATTTTGAAGGTCTTCTGGATTGTCTTCAAAGTCATCCAGTCAGAGGACCCCCTGACTGAGGAAAATTCAGGGTACAAACCAAGCAAGGCAGTTTGACATCAGATGGCAATGTATATTTGTCATTAATTAACACTTGCAGATGCTTCCCCAGGGCAGTGGTCACAGCATCAAGCCATACAGAGTTCAAGAGGCTTTTGGACAATGCTCTCAGGCACATGGAGTGGCTCCTGGGGTGTCCTCTGCAGGGCCAGGAGCTGGACTTGATGATTCTGATGAGTCCCTTCCAACTCAGCATCTTCTGTTATTCTATGAAGGGATGTGAAACAGCCTTTTAGGCCAGTCCCTTCCCCAAACTCTTGGTGCTCAAAATAAAAGCAAATAGGAACCATATGACAGAACATTTCAAGCTGCTGTGAAATGATGGGGAAGGTTCCTCCAGTGATCTACTGTTTAAAACTGAATTCTCCAGCTAATTTTCATAGATCAGATAAACGTTCTGTTCCTTGGCTTCCCCATCTGGAACAGCAGTGCATACCTTTCTCACTGGGGAACTATGCACTTTAATTAATCAACAATTGTAGATTGCTATATAGAGCGGAGCAAACAATCTGGAGTGAACAGTTTATTCAATGAATTCAGCCTGCTTGCAGAAAATCCTCGAGCAGATGGTGTTGCCATCAACTGCAGAGGAAAAGAGAGAAATATCACCCCAGTCTGACTATTTCTGCTTTGTTTTATTTCACTTACATAATCTTTAGCCCCAGGGAAATATTTCTCAAGGATGAGGAACCTTTTCTTTACAACAGTCTAAGAGCTGCCTCCAAAAATCCAGTGCCCATGGGACCACTGGAGCTCCCTCTGCACAATTCCCAAGGAGGTAGGTGGAGGGGACTTCCATATGCAGTTTGACTGATGGAAGACCACAGGGAACTGTTCCCACTTCAGGGAAGATTTTTACCATATCTGGAAAGCCTTTTTAACAATTTTCTCTTGGCTGTAGTCTTCTGATAATTGGATAGCCTTGCCTTGACATCAGGAACTAAAATAGATATTTTCAAGGCTAACAGAAAGATAACAATCCAGAATGCTTTTTACTCTGAAATATTAAAAAATCTATTATGCAGTTTAACAGTCACATAGTACAAAAATTCACTGTTATTCAAGAGAACAGCTGTGTTTTGTTATAGGATATAACTTATTTCAAAGCATGGTTCCTCATTTTATTTTGCTTTATTTTTTCATCTGTATTCCCCTGTGTCATAGGTTAGCAAGCATAGTCCCGGAAGGGACGTCCTTGCTAAGGGGTGCTTACAGCTTCTTCTGGGAACTGATAGAACCTATCAGCTGGCCAGTTTGAATATGGACAATTCTCTAAGCCACTTAAAGTTGTGACCACCTCTGTGATCCACACTTAAGAATAGACAAACTCCCCCTCCAAGCTCTCTCTCATTTCCGGCGCTGGGACAGGTGGCTGCGGGCCCTGTGTGGGGGCCAGCGGGCCCGAAGATATTCAATGCGATAAGAAACATTCAACATTCCAGCTGCAAAGCTGCCAGGCCGAGGTGAGATTAACCCTTTTTATTGCTGTGAAGAGCTGAAAACCTGAGGGAAGAGAGAGAGGAGATGCTTAAAGCTGAAATTCTCTTGTGAAGCTATGATATATCAGAGTATCCTGTTGTAATTTCATGAAGATATGGGGGGTGGAGTGTTCAACTCGTGAGCAAAAGCACCTGCGCTGAGATAGGCAGATGCTGATGCAGCTGTAATTTCATGAGAAGTTTGGACAAGAGATGGACCAGATGAGGACTTTTGCTCCAAATGGGAAAGGAGAAAACCTCAGTCCCTAGAGATGCTCCCAGAGATAGTCTTAACAATGAAGATGAGGAAGACCCTTTGCTCCCAGGGAAGGAGAAGGGCCTCTGTTTTTGTTTCTGAATGGCTCAACCTTAAAACTGTACCCCAAAAAACTTCAAGAGTGGACCCTCGAACGTGGGAAAACCAATTGCTATCTGTGTGTGACCTTGAACAAGCTGCAAGTCGGGGGAAGGGACTCACACGCAGGCAGAGAGACTCCTCTTCCTGAATGGACTGAACAATATTTGGAAGTGGGCGGCTGTCTCGTTCTGATAATGTTTTCATAGCATGAGCAAGAAGAGACTTCTCTTTCTAAATGGACTGAACAAGGTTATTATGGAAGTGGTAAACAGACTGAACATCTTAAGGGTTGTCTTTTCACATTGTCACTGGGAGAAGGGAGGAAGGTGGGGGGAGGAGGAGAGCTCTGAAGGTGGTATAATTTTTTTTTCTTTTCTCCCTTCTTTTAGGTCTGTTAATAAACTTTTTTATACTCTTTCAAGTTTGGTGCCTGCTTTGTGTTTCTCCTAATTCTTACCTCACAGCAGATAAACAGTAATGAGTATTTTGGACCAAACCACTACACCCTGGAGACTAAATTAGGGTTTACATGAATTTTCAGAAAGATATTTTATAAACTACAATGTTGTGTTATCCACTGCGGAGCAGCCAACATATCAAATAATGACTGTGTATATGGATTATATCTTGAGCTGCAATTAATAGCCTTGCAGGGACCACTCACACAGCATTTGACAGCTAATGGTCAGTGTGATGATGTGGACTGTCACTCAATCTCTAGACACACAGAGAAAGTAGACAAAATATTAGCTTAAAACTAGATGTTATAAAGGATTTTGCTGCTGAGTCAAAATTTATATGACTTTCGTTTTCCAAGTCCCAAGCTGAATTGCCTTTCTGTACTTTTTTTTTTTTAATGCTTTTCTGTTTACAGTTTTAGAAGTACCTAAAACCCACAGAAGTCCTTCTTATGCTTGATATATGAAGCCTGGGAGACTGCTGCTTTTGGGGCCTGGTTTTTCTTCAGCAGTGAAGAACTCTAAATGTCTGATCCCAAATCTTGTTTTAAAGTAAATCCTGAGCCTCTTTGCTTGTCAGCTCCTGATAGTAAAGTAGAAATATCTTTTACTGTTCCTACTTGACTGGAAGTTACATGAGAGATCATGACATACTTAGTGCCTATGGTGATACAATGGAGATATAATTGTGATTAAGACTGAATATTCCTAAACAAATGGCAAAGCAGACATGCTTATTTGGATTGCAGATGGGAGAAGGAGTTAGTTAAGGACAGGTCAGTGAAAAATAAGACTTGGAAATGTGTTTGGACCTGAAGTTCTTCCTCACAAGCCATCTGTAAAGGAAAGGTTTATTATTAATAAACATAATTAACAATTATGAGTGAAAGTAAACGGATGTTTTGTTCCACAGATTGCTTGAAAATAAAAGCCTCATGGCCAAACACCATTGTTTATTTAAAGAAAGCTTAATGAAGGTATGTATGGTGTCTTTCCTGGTCAATGCCACATATCTTACTAGAGCTTTGTTTAGTGCAAGTATAAAATACAGTCTGATAAAAATTTTACTTATAAGAGCAAGATGTCATGGGGCTGGGTTTTTTTTTAAGTTAGTTATATTTTTATATTGAAAATTATTCTATAGTAGGTAACAGCTTTCCAAACTGAGGCCCTTTTCTGCACAAATTCCCTGAATTCTGACAGACTATGAATCCATTTGGACTATGTTGTAGAAGGCTTTAAAATGTGCCTTGATTTGCTCCTTAAAACTCCTGATGAAGTGCATTTGATCAGTCTAATTGAAGCAAAAGGAAACCTTTTTTCTTTATTGATTTTTGAAAGACTTAGCCTAACACCGCTGTCTCTAGAAATAAAACAATACAGGAGATTAGGATATCTTTGGTTTTCTGCATAGTCATATCATACTAGACAAAGCCAAAATTAACTCCTTGTAGCCAGAGTCTACAACCTTGTCCTCATTTTGGCCAGGACAGGGTTAATTTTTTACAGTAGCTGGGAAGGGTTTCAGCATTTTCCCTCTCACACTGCTGGCAATGGTGGCAAGTATACCAGACACAGAGGTGAAAGCTGATTTAACAGGAATCCCTGCACAATATCCAGTTGTTCGTTCCTGTCCATGAGAAACAGAGAAAACAATCTTTAATTGAGCCTTCTAGCATGACCCGTAGGAGATGAAGCCATGCTCTCCTGAAGGAAAAGTCATGACTCTATCCTGCAGCTGACAGCAGTCATCAAGGAGATTTTTCACCGAGGTGCACTTTCTTTTCTTTTCTTTTCTTCTCCTTGAGCCTCTTTTTTTATCCCTGTTTTTCACCATAGAATTTGACAAGATATGTCTTTCATCTTAATTTAATCTTAGGCCATTTTTTCTGCATTTTAAAAGATGCTCAGGAAAAAAGAGTTCTGTATCACAATGGAAAAAGCTAAAAAGAAAGGTTATTGAGGTGTGCACCTGCTAATGAAGTGGTCATTTTTTTAATTGCTAAATATACAAATGCCAAATAGACAATGTCTCTTTATACATCTTAATTAAGATAATTATTCCTTGGATCCCAGATGTTTAAAAACAAAAAAGGCTCAAAGCAAATTTCTGGGTTTGGAAACATGAATAACATTTAAATTTTGTTTAAATCTGTGATTTAGTCATATTTACATAAGTAATTCCATTTTAGAAACCCAGCTGTTAGTCTTTGACCTTTTTAAAGTTACTGTTATTTTATGTAAGAGGGCGCAACTTCCCAAAGTGAGGCCCTTCTCTGCAGAAACTCCCTAGATTCTGACTGACTGTGAATCCGTTGAAATGGTTTCTTCTTGTGAACATAAATCACATGCAAAGCCAAAATATTATTGTCTACAAAATTACAGGGATATTTTAAAATTTCAATATGCCCTTAAACTATGCTAGATTTCAGACTATGGATGTAGAAGGCCTCACTTCACACATATTTTCAGGAACTGGAAACAGAACTTAGCAAGCAAACTTGGCAACTGAACTTTGCAAACTATTTGCCTGCAGCCTAGAAGTCATCTTTTGCTTTCATTTTGAGTTTTACCTTTTGAAATAAAATGGAATATTCTTCTTTCAAGTGAGAATTAATAAGGGTATATAAAACATCTATCTGTGAGTTCCTTCTGCATGCCTCTAACATTTCATGGATACATAAATAAGAATGAAGAAAGCACATTTTGCAAGCTTGTTCCATGATGAGATTGTATGTCAAATGAGAAGACATTTAGTGCTTTGATGTTGAATGTAGTTTTGTCTGGATTTTATGAATCATGGTTTGGTTTTTGAATGACAGTTAAAAGGGCTGTGAAGGGAGAAGGGAAATAGCAGACAGAGAGTAATTTTCTCATGATTAGATTTTCAAACACCAGCATAAAAGCCCATAGTGATCCATGAAGAGTTATTGTTGTGGGAAACTGTTTACCCTGGAAGTTTTGCAGTTTTAGGCATTCAGCAAGAAACAAGCTAAGAAAAAACCTTTAAAGCATGAATAAAATTGGTAGGGGAAAAAATGTTTATCAGCAATCTACTTTGTCCTAAGATTTGAAGGAAAAGGAGCTATTGTTCAAACAATGCCCAGAAATTTTGTTGGAATTTCAGTTCTGCTCGCTTTGATAAACATTTCCTAGTCCTCAGTGTGGCAATAGCTCAGTTTCTCAGGTGAGGTAATCAGGCTCAGTTTCACTAACATACAGTGCTAGAACTTTAATGAAAAGGAGATGACAGAATATATTCTGACAGATTTCAGTGTGCTTATCAGGAGGAAACAAAAGCATATCTACATTGCTAACGGGCAACTGGTGTGTGGTACTGGTGTTGCCAAGGAGTTCCTGCTGGCATCATGCTTTCTGTAAGCAAGTTTATTTTTTAAAGATGTATCAGAGAAGAAAAAACTGATCCCTGAAGGGAATTAGGACTTTGCCTTCTGTCTCACCAGGGCTGCTTGGGAGGATGCCAGACTGTCCTCTTCCATGACAAAGAGAGAAAAGTCCATTACAGCCTAAAAAACTACCGAAAACAATCAAGATTACACTTTTCTTAGATGTGTTTGTCTTACTCAAGAAGATGAACACAGTGCAAATATGTTTTCTTCATAAATAGTGTCTTTCAAGTACCCAGTCCAATTTAAACTTTGATTGTTTCTTTTTGCTTCTGCTGCTTGTAACTCAAAAGATAAATACAGTCAGGCAGTACCCAAACAAGTGTCAAGCCCATATTGAAGAGTGTGTTGAGTGTTACTCTCAGAACATCATTAAAAACTCCCTTCTCTATAAATTGCCTCAGTTTATTTTCGAAGAAAATAATAGCTGTAATAAAGGAAGTGGTATGGAAACCAATGTTAGCAGAGCCATACTTTCATTATTATCTGATATATAGATGCTCTCACAATAACAACAGTTCACCTCTGTGTTTAGCCCCATCCATTTTATATTAATAGGGTTTGCACAGACGTTACTTGCACATAGGAACCTGAGCAAGTTTTACTTCCCTTTCTAGCCATGCCCAAACACCTAAACATAATGTATTTGGAAAGGCAGTGATTATTTAGATTCGTGGCTGTACTACAAAAATGCATGAATCTCAAAGTCTCACAAAATCCCCATCTGCTGAGAACTTGCAGCAAATACACAGTAAGGGATTTTCAGGCATTTATAAAAAAGACATTTAGAAGGTCCATGTTACATTGCAAGGAACAGTTGCATGCACTAAACATCATTAGCCTACATGAAGAATGGAAAGCACCATGAAAAGTAACAGAACTCATAAATGTACATATAGGAGAGTTCAGTTAATCTTTAGTTGGGCAGAAGCAAGTGCATATTAGAGAAATTATGTTAAAAACAACAAAATTAACACCAAAGTCATGTCTCAAACAACTTCCATTTGCAAGCTGGGTTTTTTTGTTATTTTCTGATATTTCTTGCTAAATAGTAATTTATGTCCCACACATAAATTGCACATTTCTCTCTCTGGACTGCATACACTTAAAACTGTTCTCTACTGTATTATTTCTCATATAAATGTTAAAAAACTCTGGGTTTTGTCTGGTTTCTGTGCCAATTTCCAGGGGTCAGTTAAGCCAACACAAGCTCTGCTACACTTTAGTCATAAGGAGGTGTAGTAGAAGCATGATCTGTCTTGCTGGTTAGCACCATCCTTCCCACATTTCTCCTCACAAGGAATTCGCCTTTGCTCCCATCTGTGGGCTAACCTGGAAATTCAATGCAAGACCTTTAAAAGAGGAGGAAATAAAATGCTTCCTTTGGCAGATTACGATTGTGCCTTGCATAGTTCTGATGTGGGTAACAGACAATACAAATTTCATGCTGGTACAGGCAATTTATGGCCTTGCAGTGAATCACAGTGAACACTCAGAGAGAAGGAATCTGAAGAAGACTCTTTCCAACAATTTCTTAGCAGAAGCCCATGTGTAGCATCACAGCCAGCTCTCATAGGCTCAGTTTAAAGCAGAAATATATTTGCATTACTGGCTGGGACATGTTTGTCACTTGCCAGGTGTAATGATGGAAGTGCAGTCTTCCTGGTTCTTCCATTTCAGTGCCTTTAAAAAAAGCTTACACTCACCAAATAAATAAATAAATAAATTGGAATCCCCAAAGAGGTCTTGTACAGATTGAGAGACAGATGCATTAATGGTTTGGTAAGAAGTAGATGAAACTAATGTATACCTGATTGCTAACAGCACACTGGGAAATTGAAATGAGTGATCTGCACAGAGGTGAGAGGCTGATGATACAAACAGCAAAATTGCAGGGAGATTAAGCAGTTTGTGTATCAGTGAGCACTGAATATCTGAAAGGCTGCACAGAGATTAGGACCACATAGTGAAGTGGCATAAGGGAGGCAGCAACAAGGCCAGCAAAAGCACCTCAGGGGTAAACTCTGGCCCTGTCTCCAGTTGCACATAGTAAAAGGATGCTGATTTCCCCTCCAGTACAAGGATGGTGTCTCTGTGAGGACCAGTAAATGTGTTTATGAGGAGTAGTTAGAGTTCGCTCATTGGATCAGTTACAAACGGGATTCTGTCTCTTACTGGCACTGGCATTTATGTGAGCCACACAAATTAATCAGCTTAATTGCTAGGGATGCCAATTAACTTTTGGACCAAACCCCAATGAAGTCAAAACCATATCCACTGAAGTAAAAGCCAAAAATGCCATTGATTTCAGCAGTGACAGGTGTCTCTCCTAGCAGGCATCTCTGTGCTGCAGTGGGATCATGCTGAACTGCCTGCACCAAGGAAAATGTCTCCTTATGTCCTCCACTCCCTTTGCATGGAAGTGAATGATGTGGTAGAACATCTATCACTTGATTAATAAAGGAGGTTATACAGTACAGACTCCAAAAACTAAAGCCAGATAACAAAAGTTGTTACATGGATGAGTGAAAAGACTGCAGATCTCAGCAGGACCCATATCCTGTGTTCAACAGAAATTGTGGCCAAACAATTGACAACAAACATTCACTCTCATGGAGATTGTGGAGTCATGGGCTGGAGAACACTGAGGAAGCACTTGAATTCTTTCAAGCTTGTCAAATGTTTGGAGGAGTGTAACATAGAGGGATTTTTCTTTCTTTTTTCTTTTTAGTTGGATTTTTTTGGGGGCTTCAAGTAATGGCTTTTGAATGTAAGGGGCCATAAGCAAGAGAAGAATCACATAGATGTTTCATAAAATGACAATCCAAAACACACCGAGGCAGCCCACAAAGGTAAAAGTCAATTCAAATTCAAATTAAATTCTGATAAGGCCAAGCAACTGTGCAGTTGTTTAGTATCCATCATGTGGCCATTTCTTTTGACATCTGACTCTTTTTCCTTGATCTCAGCCCTTCTAATCTGGGTCAGTTTAACCACTACAATGTTTCACATCCCTGGTTCTTCTCAAAAAAATATTTGAGGTAACAATGCAGAGGATGCAGTTAACTCAGTTGTAACACATTAAACACCATGTCTGAGTACCTGTGCTGGTTGCACAGTAATTCAGAGGTCTTCTCTGTGTTGGCAGAGTGCAAACTTTCCATTGATAGAGCTTTAGGCAGCTGATGCAGATACTTTATCTTCTGAGCACTGACAGATTTGAAGATCTGATGGGTTCCAGTGCACCACTTAAAATCCCCTGCAGCATCCCGCTTCTGTCAGAGGCTTGCAGGCCCTGCCAGCAGCCAGATTTCCTCAGCTCTCCTTCCACCAGCCACAAGAGTTCCCTGCTGGAACCTACCACACTTCCAAGCAATAACAGAAGAACAGCAGGATATCATTTCATCAGCTACTGAACAGATTTCAGGATGATCCTTTGCACATTCTGGACTCTCAAGTTAAATGTAAGAAAACATTAACCACACAAAACACCTGGTGGAGATTACAGCCATCTCAATGAGCTTTTGAGCTTTTAGGATGTAACCATAGCTATTCCATTTTACATTACAGGTGTATAAAAACTGTTGTCCTTTAAAAATGTATTTTTATTGAGGCTAAGAAGTTCCTCATCTTGCATCTTCCTCATTGTGGAATAAGAATTAAAAGGGATCACACATGGTTGCAAGGGATTTTCTGCTACATATTGTATATTGCTGTCATGCTGAATATTGTGGCTATGTATCACAGTCAAATCAATGGTGTACAACAAAGTTTTGTTTCAGGATGATGCTACTTGGAACTGTAGAAAGCAGTGATGTATTTTAGTGAGAGATCCTAGGTTGGTACGTTTAACACTTACACATCAGAGTAGCTAAGCAAAATTGATGCCTTTTCTTGGTCTTAAAATCAAGAGGCATACACAGAGGTTAGAAGGGGAAAAGGGATTTTACCTTGGTATTTATTCTTAAGGATCCTTAGGTGTACACGTCCAGGTCATATGCATCGAGATGTACCCCACCGAGTCTTTCCCTGTGTCTCTGTGTCTCTCCTCTCGTGTGTGTGTGTGTGTGTGTGTGTGTCTCTCCCCAACATTGGGTATAACATTATAGGCTTTACTAATTAGCATATCTATCAAAGATTCCCCAATGAGAGGCCTGACTGAGCCCCCCTCCCCAAGGAACCTTCCCCTGGGTGGTTCTATCTTGGTTTACAGAATGTGTTCTGGAGAGGACCTTGGGGTCTGGGGCACACTGATCCCTAGCTACGAAGCTTCTAAAATGTTTCGTCTCTCAGCTTGACAAACAAGTCCAAGAATGTAGGCAAAAAGCACTAGGAATACAGAAGCTGTAAAAAGGTATAACAGGGGTATAAAAGAAAAGGCAAAAATCTTCATGGCATCAAAATAAGCAGGACCGTATTTTGCTAGCTCACTTCAAGTGTGAGAGTTAAAAAGATGTCCTGGATGTGAAGGCTGGACTCAGAGTAGTGAATCAGACTAGCGCATTACAGGACTTTTTCTTGTTTTGTAAAAGCCATCACCCCTGTCACTACTGGGGCATTATTAGCAGAATTCTCATTAACAGCCGGATTGACATAAAATCCATTATTTAATTTAGACTACAGTAGTATGACCTACTCACACATGCAGAGATCTGCATGATCACTTCATTGATCTCTCTACGTATTTGTTTCTCATTCAGCTTTGCCTGAAATCTGTTAAACCTGCATTGATTGCAATGGCAGCTGATGCTGCAGAGTTTTATAAAAGACAAGGAGATAGATAAAAAGCCAAAACAGCTGAACCCCATAATTTCATACACCCATGTAGCCTTCCCAGACTTCATTGCAGAAGCTTCTAGACTTACATGCATTCTCACACAGGCTTGCAATAACAGTGACCCTGAAAATCATGCCATTATCTCTTACCTGTGGAATTTTAACCACCTAAAGCACAGAAGTGAACTGTTGTTCAGTACCCACTGCTTCACATTTAGAAAGAAATTAGTGTGCCATGACAATCCCCCACTGGAATGTGATTTTTGTAAATATTTTTAAATTTTAGGGAAACACATGAGAAACATTAAAGGGACTAAATCACAAAGGAAAGTAAAATTAATGCACACTTAGCATTAGTAACTACCAAACCAAAATGGCCACTTGTACATCTCTAGAACCAAACAATACCTTCCACAGGGTAATGTCATCCAGAGCAGGCATTAAAGAAATGAAGAAGGAGCCAGCTGGGTGTGCAGTGAAAGCTGAGAAAGATCCCTCAAACACCTCAGCAGATAAAGAGCTCCAGGTAAAGAGATTCTTCCTTTGTTTAATGAAAGGAAGTGGGAACAATATTTAGTTCTAGTGGAATAATGTTTTGTTTTTGTATTCTATTTTACAGAATTAAAAAAAAAAAAAAAAAGCCATGGCCTGCTTTAGCTGTCAGTTAGTCACAGACTTTAGCTACCCTAGATTTATCCCCTCGTATCCTGGTTTCCATTCATCTACTCCTCTGTAACACCAGCAGAGGTATTATGCCATGCCTTCAGCAAAGTAACTCGCCGGCTTTGTCATCAGGCTGTTCTAGATGTGTGCAGTATTGAATGAAGGCTTGTTCAAGCTGTACACTCTCTTTTGTGAAAAAATACTTGCCTAAGTATTTCCTGGTTAGGTCTACTTTCCACAGACAAGTTTCAAACACCACTAGGTGAGGAGCCAGGATCATCACTCTGAACTTCTTTCATGCACATTAGCATATCAGTGTGCAGACACTGAGCACTGCCATCTGGAAGGATTAGACTCTTCTCAAAGCAGACTTCCTTTTAACGTATTTATACAAGATATGCACAACAAGTGGGAATGCAAATCATTGCTTTTAGCTTGCTTTATTTCAGTCTTATCAAGTGCCGAAGAGTTGTCAGTCTCATAACTGAAATATTTTTAGTGTTAGTTATACAAAACATATTTTGTGTTTTGGCTCTCCAGGACTGCATGAAGTATCATCAACTTGATGGGGTATTATTCAGCCAGAATGCAATTATAATGTTTGCTCTTAACTTGCATGCCCACATTTTTTTCAGGGAAGAGACAAATAAAATGAGTATCCATCAAGACATGGGGAGAGAAAATTAATTTTATTGGAATTTTGCCAAAAGTCTCACCACAGATATGAATTTTATGAAAAAAAACACATATTATTTTGGAATTTATATTGTAATGATCAAAGAATTTCACTAAATAATATGGAAACATTTTAGGTTTTATGATGCAATACCTATAAGTACCTAAAATGCTTTTTAACAGATTAATAATAATGATACGCTTGTCACAAAAGTTTGAGTGACATTTCTTCCATCAAAATAGGCTTGGTCAAATGAGTTATTGCTTTAACAGCACACAAATCTCAGAAGATTTTACCAGCTCTTGCTTCACTGTCAGCCTTGCTCAGCACCAGTACTCTACCCTGGCTAAGTACCCATAAACTGGACCTTTGTAAGAGGATGATTCAACATGCAAGGATTGTGACAGTTTTCTACACATGCCATCTCTAGTGGAGCTTCAAAACTTTTTCACACCTGTTACTTTAAATCAGAAGGTCACACTTTTCCCTCCATTTGTTGGGGTATGAGATTATGATAAAAAATAATTTCGACAGAGGTTGTTAGAGACATCAGATGATTTTGTACAGCCTGTGTTAGATATCATTTGACAGCTTTTAACCCAAGCAGTTCATCTGCTGGTGATAATCAGATATTCATGGACAGGGTTCTCTTCAGAAAACACACTGTGATTCCAATCTCTGTTTCAGGTTGCAACAAATATGAGTTGTTGTACATGCCCAGGGGTTTCCTGACTTCTGTTGTCTATTTCGTGCCAAAAAGGTGTTAGAGATGCCAAAAGGGTATTAGAGATGCACATCTCCAAACTCAATTTTTACCTGAGAGCTTTAGTTGTAGTTTTTTGCTTTGTAATGTTGGTTTTGGTTTTGTTTTGTTAAATTAGGAGAGTGGATAACTTCATTCTGTTTTGTTGGATCAGTGTAATCCTCTAACAGCTCTACCACCTGGGCGTTGAAGAGTGCAATTTGGTCTCTCTTTCTCTCCCCTCCCCTCTATCTAACCCATTCACAGATGCACACACACACTTTATTTTATTAAAGCTTCTAAGTACTTGCATTGACAGTTTTGGCAGAAGTGCACTGCTGGCAATCAGTCTGATAAGCAATGACTTGTGATTGCGGTAACAGCAGTGACGTGAAGGTAGTGACAGCTCTGGAGTCTAAAGTGTTGATTGAAAATATGCATTTAAAAGATGCAAATTTCCTAAACAAGTGACAGTTGCTGCATTGGAAGTAATTGATACAGCCCTGCTTACCATTAGAGCTGGTTAAACAGCAGGATTGCCAGTTCATTGGGAAATTATTTTTTTCTAAGCTCCCCAGCAAATGACCCTTTCTTTCAGTTGGTGACATGGAGCATTTGCCCATTTCATTGCTAACAGCAACACTGGAGTGCATTTGAAAAATTTACTGAAGCTTATCAGGGACAGACAAGGTGGTTTGAGAGATACAGCCTCTTTTGGAGCCCGGCTGGCCGAGCCCTCCCCTGCAAATTGTGCTTCTTGTTAGTGCCCAGCAGGATGGTGGCCACAACCCCCTCTTTCCTGCTCCTCACTTAAGTCTCTTCTGCCTTATGTCTCTTCCTGACTCTCCTTACCTTTGCATTTCTCCGTCAGTGTTGCTCAAAGTAGAAATTACACGTTATTGGAGCTACACACTCCTGCAAGCATCTGTGGACTATTTTGTGTCCCTCTCAACTATCACAGCTTAAAACTCCTTCAGGTGCTCAGTGAACTAAACTGGTGGCACTCCACAATTCTGGCCCATGTAGATAGCCAGGGTACCAAATTTCCCCGGTGTCGCGCTGTCTGACTTGTTTCTTTACTCCAGGTCATCATTTCCATCAGAGGGTCTGTCATGCGCAGGCTGTGGAGACAGACCTGCCACTTGTGTGACTCTTGTGACATCAGAGCCCTTCCTGGATTGCACCTTGTACAGGTGTCAGAGATTTTCACACTCTGCCCTCCCCAGAAATGGGATTTGTTCCTTTTTACTCAGGTGTCTGTCTTACCAATGTTTTTCCTGTATGAATGTTGAAAACAAAAGACACTGACAATCATCTCTGGCCGTTGCATAACGTGTGAAATCAGTTCTGGGACTGGAGATACCTGAAAGGATACCTTTTGACCCAATGGAAGGTGCTCAAACCATCTGCTACACCCTACACATGAGCAATGCTTTCTTATATTTCACTGTGCAGTTACACTGGCGCTGCTTTTTGGAAGGGCAGCCACTCCCATTTGTCTTCTCACTTACAACCCTTGAGTTTTTGGTGACATTGTGATTTCTTAGCCCCAGCAGAGTGCAGAGCCTCTCGTCCATTGGCGGTAGCTGTCGGTACTGGAACCAGCACAGGTGTAGCGGTAGAAATAGAAGTTACAAGATGCTCTTTCTTTCCATCAAAACCCACAACCTATGTGTCACTGACATCCTGTAGCTGGTATCTCGTGGCCTGGGGATGGCAGTGTCACAACCATCGTTAGTGTGTTGATGAACAAGAGATGCTCATGGAACTGCTCTGACGAGTGGCTCCTCCTTCAAATGCAATCAATCTCTTTTCCTC
>NW_008237239.1:19115387-19154330 GCF_000691975.1 Corvus brachyrhynchos | reverse complement strand
TTATTTCAGTCTCCTTCATCCTTGGCAGCATTTCTAGCACACAGGGAACATAAATGGTTGGAGATGATTTAGTGTGATAAAGAGAAATAGTTGGTGCAATTGATATAGGAAGCATTACCTGGCACTTTCTGCAGCCACGTCAGAGGAAGTAATTGCACAGGTGGAAATGTTCCCCTCTGTCCTGCACATGAGTTAAAGAAGAATGAAAAACTGAAGCTGAATGCGTGTCTGAGGTGTGTATCAATTTACCTTAGGAAAAGGAAGTAAAGATGTTTATAATATTTCACCACTGAGACCAGAGTATATCAATATATGTTCCTGATCTTCTACAGCCAATTATTCTGTATTATACTATATTCTCATTTTTAGTAATTATTGATTTTATTAGCGATCCGGTGGTTCTCCCACTATGGTCCAGGCTGACTTCCTGGGTTAAAGCATGACAAGCTTCTTTTAGCTATGAGAGATTTTAAGCAGCACCAATCAGCATATCTATTTACATATTAGGATTTAAGTTTGCCGAATAGAATAGACTATAAAGAGTACCAGATTAAATAACATGTTATGAGAGTGTTTGAGTGTTCCACAGTTGAAATGAACATGTATAATGCACACAAAATATGACCTCTGTGTAATGTAAATCTACTAAAATAGGTTCACTTTCTTTGTGTTAGATTATTATTATCATTATGTATTCTTTATAAAGGACATTCATGTGAATGCAACTGAATCAAATAACCTTTTAATACAGCTCAGAAATATCAACTTCAGACAGATACAATTGTATAAACATCCATGTACCAATTGTATAGATCTATAGCCAGTTCCTTGGGACATGTAGCAATGCAAGCCCCTTCCTTTGTCAGTGAAATGCACTTTGAGTTTGATCACTAAATGAAGTCTCAGAGAATAAACAATGCCCTGTTTTTCCCTGTACTGAAGAGGCCTTGAATCATCTGTATTCAGATGCCAAAAGCATAGAGTTCACTTTCAGCCACAGAAGGGAGTCTCAGGATATGCTGCAGATGTTCTTAGAAAAGCTGGGTAACAGTGTGGACTGTGTCTGTGTCTTCCAGGACAAATTCTGCCCTCATTTACATGCACATGTGTGCTTGCAAAGAAAAACAGGTCAGTGTTTTCACAAGTGAATTTGAGCATCAAATTGTTTTTGAATGGATAAAGTGTTCTGTAGTGTCCCTGAAGGCTGCATATTGCATGTGAACTGCAGGAAGAAGTCACCCTATTGAAATACCTTGTCTTTTTTTTTTTTTTTTTAAAAACTACTTGTTTACTAAGTAGTTCCAGGATGTAATCACACCTTTATAGTAGTTGCCACATGAATAATTCCATCTGTGTAATCCTAACTGCCTCTTAATTTTGCTAGTCTGTTTAAATGCAATAGTACAATGATATATTCTTGTAGCCTACTCTACCAAATGTAAGGTAATGCACTGAGAGCTGCAACACACTGTTGGAAATGAAGCTGTTCCCAGATGGTCTTCTTCAGCATGAATGTATAAATAATTCCACATCTACAACTTTAGAGGCCATGCATAACCTCCTCCCTCCATGGAGACATGGAGGAAAAATGGGCTGATACAGACAAACCTTGTGGAAGCTGTGATTTGCAGTCAAGTTTTCAAGGTGTGTTGTGTGCCTTCACAACAGGCCTTGATGGAGGTTATTATTCATATACAACTATTCCTTCTACGATTTATATACACACACAGAGGTGTGTGGAATGTGCAGCTCAAAGGTCCATGGGTATATCAAAACCCAAAGAATGTACCAGCTCAAAAGTATGTACACCAATACCTGCTTTTATAGAAGATTTCAAAAAGAATGCATATGAATTAATATCTCATCTCCATTTCTGGTGTTACTTAGAAAGAAAATCAGAAATGAAATCCACTGGGCTGTTGAACAAATTCAATTGAAAATGCCTATACTTGCTTTGTGTTCTTAGCATTATAAACAGTGGGCAATCATGAAATGAGAGCAGTATGTTTATGAATGAGAGAACAAGTGGAAAATTTTCTTGATAAAACACCTTTCCTCTAAAAATGTATATTTGACTAAATTATGTTTTGCAGAAATATATTGCTTTTGGTGCAATCCAATAAAATTCTAAAGATCTAATTTTCACTGAGTTGAAAATACACCATTTTTCCTCAGACGGATATCAAACTTCTCAAGTCAGTTAGCAAGGATTCCTACATCCACCTGTGCAAGCCTAATGTCGCAAGAGAAGGCAGTCTTCTCACTGTTTGGGCTTCTATTCCTATTCCTCTTTCCACATGGGAGGCACACCCTGCTGCAGTAACCAGCCTCCACAAGTGTTCTGAACCACATCCCAGAGGATAGGTTTTTCTGGAAGGCTGGCTTAAGTAGGAATACTGTAGGGACTTTATGAATAAAGCTTTATGAGATATCTCAGCAGCTCAGATATCTCAATGTCATGGTTTACCTGAATCAGTGTTAAATATTTTTAATTCCCACTGTCATCTATGAGTGCAGGCTTTCGAATGACAACCCCTGAAGCACCATGAGCATCCCAACATGTCAGAAATAGCTTCCTAAAAGAAAAAGACAGGTGAAAAGAAGGGGAGGTTCCCAAATATTGCAACAGTTGTTTGCAAATTAACATTAATTATTAATGTAAGTCCAGGTGATACTGAGAAAAAATTAACTTGCAGCCATTGTGTTCTCTTTCCTCTTACAGTGGTGAGCTCCTTAAGGTGATGAGTAAAATTTTGCTAGGTATTGTTATAGTTTTACTGGCAGAATTTCTCACAGACATGGTCATTGTCACACTTTTACTGATGTTCTTAACTTCAAGTGTGATTTTTAAAACTTATGAGAGCGTTATTTTTATAAGAAAAGCCAAGCTTTATGAATTAAAGCATAATTTGTTATATTGTGTGCCCAGGCTGCCCAAACTTTGCCAGTGTAGAATTCCAGAAGTGTTAGTGGAAACTTTCTATTCTTTTTAAGCAATTCACAATTTTTCCTAAACTGTTCACCCAGAAGTGGTTGATGCAATGTAATGAAGCTCTTTCTACTGGTATAAGTAGATTTGCCTAAATGCTTTTAAGTCTATAGTCTCCATATAGGATAAATAGGAACAGGAGCAAATATAATGCACAGATATAAAATTATTTTCCTCTTATATAGAGGCAATATATTTTTTTCTTTTAGAAGCTATTGAGAATTATGCATACATCAGTCAGTCTGTGTCTAGCCTCTGTTCATCATCATTAAAGTAAATGTTCTACCTTCTATATATTATTGGTAATGGAGACTGTAATACATGCATCAGTATTTAGGAAGTTTCTGCAGTGTTGACTTTGTATCCCAATGCATTTTATAAGTGGATTTATGTATAATAAATCTATGAAACAAATGCATGCAGAAACACTTTTCTGAATTTATTACTTCATTAAGTTAAGCTTCAGTAAGGTTGCTGAGGTAAAGCTAATATCTGGGCATGCTGTATTGTACAGGCTTTCTAGATTTTTCTAAGCAATAGAAATAAATCATAGAAACATTTCTTCTTGTGTTGTGAAGGCTTATGGGTAATTACCAATGTGGCCGTTCCCCCAAACCCCAATGTTTTAGGATTACTCCTATATTTCATTTTCAGCACTAAAAATCTTTGTAGTAGGGATAAAAATGTTGAATCAAAAGAAAAATGTAACAGTCCATAAAAAGAAACAGATGTTTTGGGGTTTTTTTTAATCAGTCATATTTACTTACAATTTCGCATTTCTAAGTATGCCTTTTTCCTTGTTAAACATTATGGAGATGGGCCCACTCTGAAAGCTCTATAATCTGCAGGGACCTTCTCTCAGGACAGCAAATTGGGGCCAAAATATACAGACAAAGTCATAAATCCTAGTGAGAAACCTAACTTGTACTACAATCCCAAGGAAAAAAAGAAGAAAGAGACACTCCTATGTCACTGTCCTGGACATGGACCTAAGTTCTTAATTTTTAAAAACAGAAAAAATATATAGTGCCTTGAGGGGAAAACTTTCTCTATTTGAATTTGTTAGCTGTAAACATCATTTGCAGAAGCTGATGACCATGTTGCTGTGGCTGTCACTACACACCTGGCCTTGCAGGCAGGGTTATCAGTGTTATCAGCACAGACCCAACATTACTGCCACGTATTTGCCCAGCTCAGAGCAGAGGCAAATCTCCCCAGGAACTCCACCCCTAGAGACATACATCATATGGAATATCTCCTCATGGCCAACTATAACACTGGAGTCCAACACTGAGCAGAATGGAAAGATCACCGGCTTTGACCTGTTGGCAGAGCTCTGTCTAATGGAGGCTGTTGGACTTCTTTGCCCCAAGGACATATTTCTGGCTTCTCTCCGACCTGGTGTCCACCAGGACCCCTGTGTCATTTTCTGCAAACCTACTCTCCAACCAGACTGCCACCAGCCTGCCTGGGTGCATGGGATTATTCATCCACAGCTGCAGGGCGTTTTTTTCCCTCTGTTGAAGATGAAGGTTCTGTTCCCTTGTTGAAGGTTCTGAAACTTTTTTGAAGGTTCTGATCAGTCCATTTCTCCTCATCCCCATCCTCCTGTCCTCTCCACATGCCTCTGATGCCATGATGAATTTTTGCCTTTTCTTTTACACCCCTGTTATACCCTTTTACAACTTCTGTATTCTTAGTGGGTTTTGCCTACATTCTTGGACTTGTTTGTCAAGCTGAGAGATTTAACATTTTAGAAGCTTCGTAGTTAGAGATCAGTGTGCCCCAGACCCCAAGGTCCTCTCCAGAACACATTCTGTAAACTAAGATAGAACCATCCAAGGGAAATTTCCTTGGGGAGGGGGGCTCAGTCAGGCCTCTCATTGGGGAATCTTTGATAGATATGCTAATTAGTAACACCTATAATGTTATACCTGATTGTGTGTGTGCATTGTGGTGTGCATTTCGGTGCATTCGACCTGGGTGTGGTGCACTTAAGGATCTTTAGAATGAATACAATGGTAAAATCCCTTTTCCCCTCCTAACTGTGTTTGATTCTTGATTTTAAGACCAGGAAAAGGCATCACGTCTGCATGGCAGTGCATCCAGCTGGTGTACTGACCATTTTTTTTTTTTCCTGCTGATTTTATACCATCTGCAAACCTGTTGAGAGTGTGCTCTGCCCAAGGCATTTATGACAATGTTAAATAGTACTGGCCTTAATATATTCCCTGGAGTACACCACTGCTGACTGACATCCACCTGGATTTCATGCCACTCATCCCCATCCTGTGACCCTGACAGTTTAGCTGGTTTTCAGCCCACCCCACCGACCACTTATGTAGTCTGTACTTAATCTGTACTATAAGGCCATAAGTCAAGTCTATGAGTCTATAAGGGTGCATTAAAACCTGTTTGGAACCCTCAGTTTTACAGGATAACATATTCTATGAAATTAATCTTTATTTTATGAGTTCATTAGGAAAGAAAGCAAACACATCAAACGAAGGCTGGATCCCACTTGTAAGGACTAGTCCAATGTGGATTAGCTAGTTCATCTCCCTGTCAATTCATTCATCTAATTTCTAATTTGCAAATTCTCTAATTCATAACTTGTAACTCGTAACTTGCAATTCATGACTTGTGCACCTCTGAGCAAAATAATTACCCAGCCAACAGTGAGAGTGCTCATCCTTCCTCCTCCATCACACTTTAGGATGAAGAAGGACCAGCAGGACACTGCAGAAATCCACGTGGTGGTGATATCTTTCTGCTTGTTTCCCATGTGCAGCATGGCCCATTAGGGTGCCACCTCAGTTAGGAGGATGATCCCACAATTTTGTTCACGTTGTTCTGTGGAGTTCACAGTCTGAATACTCAACAACTTGTTGTTGTTCTACCCCTTCTCCCCTTTTTCAGATAAAAGTATTTTTTAAGACTTTTGTAAGATTCCTATTTATGGTGTCTTACAACATGGCACGATTCAAGTTTTAAATATTGTGTGGAAACATGCTTGACAACTACTTGAAGATTTTAGCTCACTATTAGATGTTATCTGCATTTCTAATGCTAGATCTGTTTAAAGAGAAATTAATCAGCTTTTTTCCTGTTTGTATGCTTCTAAACACCCATCATAATATATAGCTGCATTTTCAAGATCAAGAAGATTACAACCATTCAAGGATACCCTATTTATCTTTCTGTCCTTGGAGACAAAGTTATCAGAAGTTATGGATGTTTGTGAATTATCAAAAGAAAAATGCCTGTAATGAAAGTTACAGAAAAGACATGTAATGAGTAAGGAAAAGTAATTTAAATTCAAAAGAATGAAATTAGATTCCATAATGAAAGACGCTGTCATATTATATGGCAATACTTTAAGTCTCATAATGACAATATATTCTTATTGCAACAGAGTGATCTGAATTGTGAAGAAATTGAAAATATTTAAAGAAAAGGGCTGCGCAAATGTGATGATTCATCATGTTTCTTTTTAGATAAAGACATAACTTAGAGCTTTGAGAAGGAACTGATGGTTCTCTGCTTATCTTTAAGTTGGGTTTTTCTGACAGTTACAAATTTGACAACTTCTGAATCCAGTTTTTTTTTCCAAAGTCAGAAGATTCTTCCACAAACTGCTTACTAACCTGCAAGAGATTTCTGCAGTAAAAAATATTTTTTTCTTGCTTTTTTTTTTCATATCCTACGCTATCACTTTTCTACTTTTAATGGGATATAACATTAGAAAGATGAATTACATGCAGGTTTTGCACAGCATCTGAATAAAGTGTTGCATTTGGGGGCGATATATATTTTTAAGTACAGTGTTGCATCTGACTGTGTCCCACCAATGAAACTGTGCACCCACTGAAGCCCTAAAAGCTGAAGCTGAAAACAGGAAATCAGAAACTTACTGCTCAATAAAGCAGTGATTTGGGTAAAAAGACATTAGAATTCTGATATTCAAAATTCTCGTGTTTAAAGAGGTTTTTGTTTAAAAATTGGTCAACAATATTTTGTTAGGACACGACAAGGCCAAAGAGGTTGAGTGTATCTTATAGCATCCAAACTCTAACTGTTTGGGCTGAGAAAGTCTCTGGCCTTTTGGAGAGAATCCATTGATATATATAACTTAATTTAATACATGTAGAATTATGTATTTTTAAAAGCAACATTAACATTCTTCAGCAAGAAACTCATGGTGACAAGCCATCACCACGCCTTCGAGTCTAGGTAATTCTTATTATATTAAAAAACCTCACCTAGCACAAGCTGATGAAGCCCACACATGTGCACTTATTTGCATGAGGAGAATGTAAGACTTTTATCTGCAAAGCTGTGTGTTTAATGTCTGTTTTGCCAGCACCACTGAAACTGGAGTTCTGAAGCTAATTGGGATAGAAAAGAGGGCAGAAAAGGAGGAAGCTGAGAATTCACAGGCTTCACAATCCTTATGAAGCTCCAGATGACTTCCCAGTATGATTTGAAGTATGATGACTTCCCCATTGAAATGGGGAAAGGAGAACCTGATAAAAAATATAAAATCAGTCCCCCCAGGGACATTTTAATTAGCATTTATTCAGTGTCATGTGATTTGGTGAGAAAGCAGCTCCTTCAGAATATGGTTGTGTTTGCCTGTATTTCTTTCCCTCTCTATCCTCTTCTTCAAGGCAGGAGATAAAACAGTCCCAAAGTAAAAACTGAAGGAGCAAGTGGATGACAAGGATTTAATTCCATCATTATTGTAATTATGTTTCAGGTCTTCATCACATTAGCTCTTCTAAAACATTAATGATGACAAGAAAAATAACAATACACTGCAGCATTCCTAAGGCCATTGGGTTTGCTACAAACATTGCAGTGTGAAATGTTATGGACTCTGTCATAACAAGACAGAGGTGGTCTGAATTGAAGATCGACTTCATCCCGTGGCCTTAGAAAGCAGGATTTTCATGAATAAACAGACTATTTTGATGCTAATCACCTGTCTCACTGCTCTGCAAAGGGAAACTGCAGCTTGATCCCAGATGTAGCCAGCAATGTTGAAGTTAAGTGCTGAGTTGCTGAGTTTACAGAAACAATTTTAAACATTTTTGTTTGCTTAGCAAAATAGTCAGCAAATAAATAATTTGAGCTCTAGCTCTAAATATAAGATGCAAGAGGCAGAGTCTGGGTTCTATTGTCTGCAGTATTTTCTATTCAGTTAAGAAACTGGTAGGGAAATTTCCCTCAATAATCAATTCTTTCACTTATTGGTTTTCTATTTTAGCGAATGACTATGAAACTAAGATATTTATTTACTGACATAATGAGGAAGAAGCATCATTATGCTGTGATAATTTGTACTAAGGTGCATATAGAACCAGAACCTGTGCCCCAATATAAAAGTCAGCTGATATAAAAAGCCAGCTTCCTGCACTAATAAAGGAAAACTTATATTAATGAAAACTTCAGGGATTTCTTTGCTAAATGGGACCTGATACTGATTTTTTTTTTTTACAGCAGTTTATTTCTTTATTGAGTACAGCAGTTTTATTTATTTACAAACTTCTTAGCTATCAATACCAATAATTTTTCTAAACATCGATTTAACAAGCCATGATTACAGACATATATATTTTGTAGGTTTTTACTGGAATATAATCAGCTGATCTAAAACAGTAGGTTAACCTGCAAAAACATATTTGGCTTCATATGTTGCTCATCAGTGCTATGTAACTAAAGATTTTGCTTTCTATCCCACAGTAAAAGGTCTTAGATTTGCCAAATATAATTTACTAAGACTAAGATGAAGCGTCTTTTAAATTTCACCACATGATCTAGGGCTGGTGATGAGAAAGAAATATGGAGGCTCCACAATTCTTGAGAATCTATAAAACACTGTGCTGGCTTTAGCATTTATCAATTTTTAACTACCACTACAAGGCTCCAAGCAATCAATTATTTCCCAGCTCAGTGAGAGACTCAGAGCTATACCAGATAAACCAGAAATCAATTTTACTGCCTTGTGGCTGGTTGCTAAATATGTTTCTCTATACCACACTTAAAAACAAACAAAGCTAGACTTTTTAATTTTTTTTTTTTTTATTATTACAGACATGGCTGAATTTCCTTCATACCTCACTTGACATTGCGAATTCAGAAAGGGATGAACCTTATCTTTTTTTGGGATATAGATACATCGTCCTTTTATTATTGCTTTCTTAAGAAGCAGAGGAACAAATCTATTCTTTTTCATTTTTGAGTCTGGCAATGCATCTGGGAACTATTTTTCATAGTGAAGGGTCTCTTGGCTGGGCTTGTATATCACCCTTCTGGAGTTCCCTGCCACAAGGGAAGCACTGGATTGGCATGAAGGGCGCAGTACTCTGCTAAGGAACCACGGGAGGTATGATGGAAATTCTCAGCAGGTTTATGAAAAGCATAATTTCCCCCATAGAACGAACAAAACCTTTTGTGACATCCAAAGAAAATTTTATGGATGCTTTTAAAGGTAGATATGGATGCTTTTAAAGGTAGACCAAACAATTCCTTATTTAGGGGGAAGTCTACAACACAGAAGGGCTCCATTCCTCTGCTGTGTTTATCAGTTCACATGTACCATGTACCTTAGCCTCAACATGCACTGTAGCTCCAGGAGATTGGTTTTGCATTAAAAAATAAATAAACAAAACAGACTATTTCTACTTTTGAAAGATTTGAAACTTATGCAACTTGTAAGGAGTGTTCCTTCTATTCTTTTCCTGTTATGTGAAATGGGAAACACTTCTGTGTGTGGCTGTACTCAAGTTCTAGAGGATTTTTTTCACTCCTGCATCACGGAAAAACATGGAATGGTGAAGGTTGGGAGGAACCTGTGGTCCAACCCCCTACAAAACCAGTTGCCCAGGACCACATCAAGACAGGTTTTGAGTATATCCAAAGATTGAGACTCCACAACCTCTCTGGGCAACCTGTGCAGATGTTCTGGCAACCTGTGCAGGTGTTCAGCCACCCTTACAGTAAAAGAGTGTCTCCTGATGTTCAGATGAAATGTTTGTGTTTCTGCTTTTATCCATTGCCTCTGGTCCTTTCCCTAGGCACCACAAAAGAGCCTGGGTTCATCTTCTCTTCTAGTATTTATGTATGTTAGTGAGATTGCCACTGAGATTTCTATTCCACGTTTTTTTTAACTTCTCTGTGAAGATCTTATCGGACACAGCGTTGAAAACCTTCCTAAATTCCAGGTAGCCAATATCCATTTCTCTCCCCTCATCTTGTAGGCCAAACCTTTTATTATTCCTGGTTACACAGGAATAGATCCTCTGCATGTAAATGGTACATAGAAACTTGGAAAAGTGGAATATATTCTACTTTTGCAGTCTTCTGCAGCGTTTTGCAACTGCTTTTTGTCAATATCTAATGAAAAATGTTAAAAAAATTCACTTACTAGATGTCAACCTGTATGACACTTCTCCTTTGCCTAAAAAATATTCCTAGTTTACTTTAAATAATATGAATAAGAAGGTTGGGGAAAAGACAGCTCGGTTTCAAAGCCTGTGAACTTCAAACTGCTTAATATACTTATTTTCCTATTGAATCCTTTTCTGTTCTGACCAGCTCAACCTGGACAATGCCTAAAGGTCGATAAAATTTTGACCAGCAGTGAAAGCACAGGTGACCAGTGGTGAGGACTGTGTACAACAGTTGGAAACATTTTCACTGGAAATGGGTCAAAAGTTCAAAGCAATAGTGCCCTGAACCCATTTCAAATATAAACTAGGCCATGCTCAACTGTTTAAGCCTGTCTTATCAGGAGATTCATGGCCACTACAAGGTCATCTACCTCAGGAAAGGCATCAAGCACATGTTGTTTGCCTGCATGTGTTCCTGCAGCACTCTGCAGTGAGAACAGTTTTGCTTTTACCTTTTTACAAGCTGAGCCATTTGCCTATCAGCAATAACTCAATTGTATGTTCTTTCCACTCAGCATATACATAAACAATCCCCCTCTGGTGTGACTTGTAAAGCTGTGTTTTGAGGCTTTGCCATCATATTCCAAAATAAGTTTATTTTCCTGCATAAATTTTTACCTATGAAAACTTTATTAAATAACTAAGATGAAGAGTCAGAGTAAAGACCTATCTATTTATACTTTTCCAAATGTACACAGAAGTGGTTTAAAGTGCTTTATGTAGTCTGTACCGTATTGGATTTCATTAAAATTTAAAGTAAATACTGGTGATTTACAATTTCATGTATAAAACCTTTTTTTTTCTCTGAGACAAATGTTTATACTCTTTTATCAAATTTCACACTATATGAAAAATAAAGCCTTTCAGTACATTGTAAGCTCACAGTGCCAGTGTCTGTAGCTGCACAGTAGTCAGACTGTGTTGTACTGCACTGCAGCCTGAAAGGGGCCATCAAGGACAGAAGTTTCGGTTCAAGAAAAGATGACATCTCTGACAGCATTTTGCAACCTGGTTGTTCTCATAAAGTGACTGGAGCATATGCAAAAAAATATGTATATGTCAGATCAATAATTTTTATAGAACCACAGAATGGTTTGGGTTGGAAGGGGACCTTGAAGATCATCTGGTTCCAATCCCCACTGCCATGGGCAGGGACACCTCCCACTAGACCAGATTGCTGAGACCTCTATGCAACCTGGCCTTGAACACCTCCAGGCATGGGGCATCCACAGCTTCTCTGGGCAACCTGTGCCAGTGCCTCACCACCCTCACAGTAAGGAATTTTTCCCTAATATCCAATCTAAACCTATTCTCTTTCAGTTTGAGCCCATTCCCCCTTTTCCTGACACTACATGTTCTTGTTAAAAGTCATTCTCTATCTTGCTGTAAGTTCCCCTCAGGTACTGGAAGGCCACAGTTAGGTCATCCCAAAGCTTCTCTTTTTCAGTCTGCACAATCCCAGTTTTCTCAGCCTTTCCTAGGAGAGGTGCTCCAGCCCTTGGATCATCTTGGGGTCCCTCCTCTGGACTCACTCCAGCAGCTCCATGTCCCTCCTGTGCTGGGGGTCCCAGAGCTGGAGCACTGCAGGTGGGGTCTCAGATTTTATTTTTAATTTTTTTTTTTGCCATGCCTGCACAGTACACATTTCTCTGTCAAAGAAGACTGAATATTTTAGCATTGTAATACGATAATTGCTTTTCATGCTTCTTAAGGAGAATGACCTATTCCAAACTTTGTTGATTTAAGTCACACTAACAGAACATAAACCGAGGAGTTATTCTATTAAAATTAGTTATTTCTGTATTGACATTACATACACAATGTTAGTTATTATTTATTGGATGAATATGCAGACCTACCACCTTTAATGACATTTTATATCACATATAACCTGCATAAACCAGAATCTAGAATGTATAGTATACACACAAAAGAACAATAAATGGAGAAGGAAGAGACTGAATAACAAAAATGTTCCTGATCATCCTACTCTTTAATCTCCTTTACTGGATTGCATATATAAATAAAATCTATCTTTTATATACATATATAGTTTAAACAGAGTGGGCCAAATTCTGCCCTTCCATCTGTGCAAACTAATTTCAGAGAACTAGTATTGTGTGAGAGTAAATGAAGGCCTAATTTCACCCAGAATGAACACACTGGATCAGATCCTAGGGAGATGGAAACTTTGTACAAGTTTTAATTCCATCTAAACAATTTTAACTAGTATATGGTATTTATCTGAAAGTTTTACTTTGCTTCTCTTTTGAGCAGTTGGCATGATACGCTTGTTGACAGAAGACTTCATTAAAAGTTATTAAATTGGGAAAAAAAGGAAGCTTTTCCGTCAGGAAACTTTGAGCTTGGTAGTAAAGCATAGAAAAGGCAAGAACTTGTCAACTCAGCTTTAAATCCCCTCTGGTCTGTGTGTATCCATTACATATGTCTAATACACATGGACATTGTTTGGATTACATTGTCACCTCATATTTCTTTCCCAGATCTCTCATTGGACAGGAGGCCATGGGCAGGAACTGATGCCCAGGATATTCCACCTGAACATGAGGAAGAACTTCTTTCCTGTGCAGTGTCCGAGCACTGGGACAGATTGCCCAGAGAGGCTGTGGAGTCTCCCTCACTGGGGATATCCAAGGACCCTCTGGACACCATCCTGTGCCATGTCCTGTGGGATGACTCTGCTTGAGAAGGGAGGTTGGACCACATGACCCACTGAGCTCCCTTCCAACCTGACCCATTCTCTGATTCTGTGACTCAAATCAACTCAGGGGACAGAGTTTGTCCACCCAATGAGAAAACACCTACCTCTGGGTTTTATCTCCCTTTTTAAATATGTAATCCTATGCCTTCTTCTCTTTACATGATTAAAATCCTGTTACAGAATTATTAATTTCCTCAAGGACTTTCCACTATATTAATTGCTATTACTAGTTCATAAATACACATTTATTTTGTAACACCAGACCATTGCACTATTTTATAGAAACAGTGAAACACAAAAATATCATGTTGCTTTCAAAAATGGAATTAATCCAAAATTCATAAGCCCTGGGTTTTGGAAAAATTAAAATTTAATGTTAAAGTGTAAAATACAGTGTTTATATTTTATTGGCTTGGATAAAAAGGAGTTTATTTTCTGTCACAAGGTCTTATCACATCTGCAATTCAGGACCATGTGTCCATCTAGCCTCACATAAAATGCTAGACTGCTTTGGCATGGCAAAACCAAGTTGCCTCAAGATAGGACCATACAATGAAGTGATAATTAGTTGGAAGGACCTGTCTGATATATCCCTTAGTTCTAAGCACAAAAAAAAATGTGATTTGCTCAGGATCATATATGACCATTGTGGAAGGGGTATAGAAAGTGATCTTGGGCAAAGATCGTATTATTTAATGACCTTATGTAGATCTTGTGTATTCACTACATGGGACCTACAACAATGTAAAACATTTTTGGAAATAATACTTAGGAAATTAGCTTTGATTCAATCCCAGATAAAAAACCATCCTCTCTCATAACAGAGGTGAAGTGCAGAGGAAAAGAGAGTAACATAAATTCTATTAAGAGTATTGTAAAATTTTATAATCTTCTTTTAACAGCTTTTTTTGTGTGTTTCTTTTCTGGTTTTTACAAAGCTAAATTTGCATTATATTAATTTCCCTATGGTTTATCATCCACTTGGAACCCCAGAAACCTCTTCACTCTAGGATTTTGCTTCTTTTTGGACAGAATTAACTGCAAAAATACTGATCTTTGTCATTCAGCCTTTTTCTAGGAGTATATGCAAAAATATATGGCTAGTAATGAGAGGTAAAACTCTTTAGTTCCAGTTGCCTACAATCTCAGTCCCTCTAATCAGGGAGACTAAGACTAAAAATCTCTTTTTAGGCTCCCAGATTTGAGCTGGCTAGCTTGACATTAAAGAAAAAATATTTTTTTTGAGAGCAGTAGTAACCTGTAATCATTTTAGGACACTGAAAAAACAGGACAACTATGAGGAAGGAAGATTATTTTCCAAGGTGAGCAGTAGCATTGGCCTAAAGCCTAAAAGGTAAGGATGGCATTGTAATTTGCATGTTTTATTTGGAAGCTTTGCACTGGGTTACTTTTTAATTAAGCAGTAAATTCTTTTACCTGACAAGGATGAAATTCGTTCTGTACTGCAGCAACAGTGTCTGGTCACTGGTGAGAAAAATGCATAAAACACAGATTTTTCTGGTGGGGGCAGACTCAGCCTTACCTGTGCATGCAGGAGAGGAGAATGCAGAAAGGGTAAAGGAGATGAACTTTTGGTAGTTTTCCCTGAAAAAGGAACAAAGACAAGGTCAAAATATCAACTTGAAGAACTGACAGCTCCTATAAGAGAGTAAAAAAGGATATATTACCCAATTTCACATGGTATTCCTCAGATTAAGTCGCTGTCACACTTCAGCATCAAAAAATGGGGATTTCAGGCAGCTTGACGCTGTGTCTAGGAGGTATCAGGAATTTGAACAACTTCCACTCACTGTCCTTGATGGATAACTGGTTGAATCACCTAGGCTAATTGGGGAATTATTCCCCAATTCCACCTGTTGGGGAATATCCTTCCAGCAGAAACTGCAGAGACCAACCTAAGATACTAAGAGGTATAAGATATTAAGAGGCCTAAAATAAGAGGCAGACAGAAGCAGAGAGAAAGAGGACCTAACAGATTACTTAGAGTTAATTTGCAACAAAGTCCTCTGAGTTCAAGGCAATGAAAACTGTTTTGATTTTTATTAAATGTGTATGTATATATATATATATATATATATAGTTCTTTTGGTAGGAGTGATCTAAAAACCTCTTATTTCTTGAAAAGAAGAATGCACATGTAGTTATGTGTATTAGTGCCAATTAGCCTACATCAGCTTACTATTGCTATCATGCAAGAGAACCTGAAAAGAGAGCATATACAGTCACCCACATACCTATTTTTAATCTTTCTGTCTGCTTTTAACTCTTCTCACATTCTACAGCTCAAAAAGGAAAAAATGCATTCAAGGAAGGACAAGAGGCCCTTCTGGTTTTTTTAGCTGCCAAATCATTTTTCCTCTGTCAGCTGTTGACGCAATGAGGCTTCCACCATTAATCCACATGTTCTCAGGTGATAGCTGCCCAGGCCCTGCAACACAGGGACTTTTCTGGCTGAGCTCTTTCTGATCATCACCACTGCATGTCCTTGATTCATGGTAGCGATATCATGGTGCTGACAGGAAATAAGAATGTGCAGGAATGTTGACAGTTGAAAATACCTTGTAGGGTTGAAAACCAATTTTATGAAACAAACTTCAAAGAAACTTCCAAATTCAGACATATCAGTTTCATTTATAATGCTTTTTGTGGGTTTGTGGAAACTAATCTCTTCGCCTAACTAGATTTGTATGAGCCTTTCTGCTCCATGTGTTCAAACATACCCTCAAGTCAAGAAATATCTGTATTCTTTGATTGCTTTTAATCTCAGTTCTCCAAGAGCTGTTGAAAAGATGCTTTGCTTCAGCCTATAGCATTTATAGGAGTCAGTGGATAAACCAAATTTTTGTCACACTGATCAGTTAAACTGTCAGTGAATTAAAGAACTTACAGGGAAAAAAAGCAGGAACAGTGAGAAAAAATCCATGCTGTTTTGATAGGGAGAGCAAAACGATCCCATGGCATCAACATCCCACTAAGATAGCACTGACAATTCCTTATCTACAGTAGTCCATCCAGTAATATTGAAGCTTACAAAACAGTTTGAAAATGGTCAGTTCTTTGAACAGAAAGCAAGTTTGAGCAGTAAGAAATTTAGCAATGAAATGGATGAAAAAAACCACAACAGTGTCATGAAAAGTACATACTCTGCATTTAAATTTCTGGGTCTCAAGCAGAATAGAAGCAGACAAAATACAGAAAATGGTGTTCCTCACCCACAAAAAGTTGGTATTGTAACAATGCTCTGATGCCTGTGCAGTGATACCATGTGGATGAGCTCCCCTGGGGTTTTCTGACATATTCCTTGAACCCAAAACTTTATAACTGTGCCAAAGATCTCCTCACTCTCATGACCAGTGGCAGAACTTGAGGAAACAACATGAAGCTGAGTCAGGGGAGGTTTAGGTTGGATATCAGGAAAAAGTTTTTCACCCAGAGGGTGGCTGGGCAGTGGAACAGGCTCCCAGGGCAGTGGTCACAGCACCAAGCCTGACAGAGCTCAAGAAGTGTTTGGACAATGCTCTCAGGCACAGGGTGTGACCCTTGGGGTGTTCTGTGCAAGGCCAGGAGCTGGAATCGATGATCCTGATGGGCCCCTTCCAATTCAGCACATTCTATGATAATTTAAGACTTCCTGAATCTTTATGGCTGTCCAGGTGTTTTCATATAAAATATAAAGAACAAAGCAAGACTAATTTATACCAACACACAGTGATTGGACAAATTTCCTGAACAGTTATTCGCACCCCAGAAAATCCCAGAAAATGCACTGAAGGGGTCAGTCCTACAGTGGCAGAAAGTAACACCTCTGAACTCTTTTAATGGGGACAAGATATCTTGTCTGAAGACTGGACACCACATAAACACAGGGAATGATGTTTAAAAACTGGCTGAAAATCTATGCCATGCTACAAGAAGGTGCCAAGACAGCCTCATTCCATAGATTATTAGCTCCCATTTCTCTCTGTTAAAGAAAATGAGATTAATGTCACTGGCATAAGTGATGGTTTATCTGGCTGCTGCTTTAAGCCAATGATGAGTACTTTTAAAGCTAAAGATTTTCTGGAACATTGTAGTCTCATACTGGGAAGAAAAGCAAATGAGAGAAGGACTAGACTCATAAAACAAGAGAAGAGTAGAGGATAAACCCAGTGGTTAGAGAAGACATAAGAGGGGAACTTTCATCAGTTTCATTTTACTTAATATATTCAGACATCTCCAGCGAGACAGAAAATTCTTAATCAGTCAAGCAGAGTATTTTAATCCTTACCTTGCTATAAACATCAATAGATCAATCCATTCTTTAAAATGATCTAACATTAAATAGCAAAGTAGCTACACACACTGTAGACTTATCACAGCCTAAGGACATCAAACAAATGGACAGAACGGTCATATTAATTGTTTTAATCAACCCATCTTCCTTATACATGTTGCTCCTGATTTGTTTTGTCATTTATACGTTTTAACAAACAAAGGGACTAGTGTTCACTGGCTGCACAGTTCTCTTATTCTATTGGTTATATTAAATTAGGGGTGGCTTTGGTGGTCATAGATGAGCAGCTGCTTCTTTACATAGTTTGCCACAGTGGGAATTTTTTTCTGGCTGCATTACCCATGGCATGATAGCCAGAACCTCCCCAGGCCTGGAGTCAGCACCACCCTGTCATTCCATTCTGTGCCCATCTCATGGAAAAGTCCTTCTGTGGTAACGGTGTTTGGGACAGGCAACTGTGATCTCTAAGTCCTTACAGCCTCTCAAAATGTTTTTAACATAGATTTAAGACCAAGAGGCAAGGTAACATCCAGAGGCAATGAAAACCCCTCTAGAATTTTTGGCCTGTCTGTGTTTTGGTAGAGCCACATCACAGTACAGGACCCTGCAGAAATGAAGGCACTGGTCACACTCCTCTCAGTGCTGTGAGCTGTTTGTAAGGTCCCTTTCACTAATCATCTTCTTGCTTACAGCTAATACACACTTCCAAAATAAAATGAGAGCTTAAAAAATATCAAGTCTAGTTCAAATTAGGAAAGCACTTTTTACCCTGTGATTTTGATTGCAGCTGTGATGGGAGTTTAATGACATAAAGGCTTAGCAGAAGGGAGGATGGCAGATTTAGGACAAATGAAAATGATACTTGTGAATTGCATTCATCCGTCCCCTTATGAAACAGTAAAATATTGCTGTCTCAGAGCTTTCAATAGTGTCAGAAATCATCTTATTTTTTAACTTAAATATTTTACTAAAGTTTAAGGAAAACTCCCTCAACAGCCATACTCACACTATGGTTCTGCATCCATTTTGCACAAAGGGCTATATTTTGGGCCTAACTCAGTCTTTTGTGACATTTAAAGAAGAGAATTTTAGGTAAAGCTGTGAGGTTTTTTTCACAATGTCTGTTTGCTAAGCTGAACAAAAGAAAAGTCAAGTTAAAATCAATGATGCTTCCTACTCTCCTGAAAGATAATATGCAGGCAATAAACTACTGTATAAAATGGCACTGTCAACAGAATGTGAGGCTCTAATGGTTTGCAGTCTTTGTTATACATACTGCACCCCTTTGGAGCTAACAAAGCAGGACCCTGACCCTGAATACAGCACTAAAAACCCCCCAGTCCTGTGCAGACACCATCCTTGGAGACAAACACAACAGAAAGCCAATTTGGGATTGACATTAAACCAATTCTAGACAAGGCTACATCTGATCCACAACCCACTTTTGTATATCAGAGAGTGCTGGCAGGGGCTGGAAAGTAACAAGGCTTTTTATCGGAAATCAAAAGACAGAGAGGTGGAGACAGAAAGCAAGGAACACTGTCCTGTGCTGACATGGGCACGCACAAACCAGGTGAGTATTTGACGTTGGTCCGCAGCTGCTGCAGAGAAGCTGGTGAGAAGCAGTACAGTGCTACAGAAGGGAGTGCAACAATGAGAATTTGCATAAACTGAAGATCTGTCATATAGAAGGGAAAAAGAGGCCATGGCATGTGCGAAGGTAGGATCCTCTCCCATACATAAGAAAAGAAGCCTATTTTTCTGGTTTTTTGTACTGAAGTCAGAAAGTAAGCTTAATGGAAAATTTTCTTCACATAAAGGGCATACCACTAGTAGTGCCTGTGGACAGAGTCATTTAGGGACTCCTTCAACTGACAACGACAACAAAGAGGCATTTACTTAGACTACAAAGTTTCCAGCTAGTAGTTGGCCTTTTTGTCCTTTTTCTGTCTCTAGGTCATAGGTGTAACAGAGATTACATTTCTGCTTTTATTTTCTGCAACAATTTATTTAGCACCTCACATCAAGAGAAAACAGGCCCAGCCTGAAACACAGAGGAGCCTGTCTGACCATAAAGGAACACTTTTTTCCCTGTGAGAGTGACTGACCATTGTCCCAGATTGCTCTGGGAGGTTGTGGAGTCTCCCTCCTTGGAGATATTCAAAAGCCATCTGGACCTGGTAAACTGAGTAACCATCTTTAAGTAACCCTGCTTGAGCACAGGGGCTGGACCATCTCCAGAGTGGGTGCAGGGTACTGCCAAGTCAGGGTCTTATTTATAAATGAAATATATCCCACAAAGATGGTACTGGGCCATGAACAGCCTGCACTTGTGTATGTTTGAGTTGAAAATGAGCAGTCTGATGGAAATTTCAAACATAAAGGTACTTAGACTATATAAGGTTCTGTGGAATGAAAGAGAAAAAATGTGCAAGATAAAGAGTTACAAGTCATCCTGATGCAAAATCTTGAGATGAAAGTGTCACTTCTTATATCTTACAAAAAATAAGAAATGCTCAATAAAAGCCTGACAGAACTGTTTAGCAAGTAAATTAGTGTGTCTGCCTCTCTTTCTTCACAACCACATTTCAAACCATTATGTGACTATCTGAAAATACCACAATGAAATCCCCATTATTTATTGTCAAATGTACAGTGAACAGTGAAAGAAAAATGTCCTCCTTTTCAAAATGAAATAATCTCTTAGCATGCACCTCTCCCACTGAGATTACTTATGGAAGTTTTTAAAGACAGTAGGGTCAATTCCAAAGTATTTGTCACACATAATTATGGCTTCTCTCCAAAACTGCAACAAAGAAAAGCTGATTATTATTTCAACATCAATCATCCTGACAATTACAAATATTTTCTCCATAGGGGAAGTGGATGCAGCATGTCATATTTATACATAGCTACATGCTATTGGAAATATAAGCTGTTAGCATTCTCTCTAGGTTTCTTGTTTACTCCTCCTGTATGAAAATTTTACTAATTAAAAAAGAGAAGAATCCCTAAAGTAATGCACATTCAACACAAGTTAAATCTGGGAATGTGGCTGCTAATTTCTCAACTGTGAAATCACTGGAGGAATATTTCCGTGACTTCAGTAAAAATTGCATTCTTGGAAAATTCAGAAATACTGCAGTGTCTTACAGCATGCTCTAAGGTATGACAGCGGAAAAATTAAGTCCCTCAAAGAACCTTAGCTCTACCTGGGAAAAGCAACACTAAAATGTCCAGCTGAGAAAAAAAATTGTCCTTACCATTTGTCCTGGTTACAGCTAGGACAGAGTTAATTTCTTCTCAGTAGGTGTCACAGTGCTGTGGTTTGGATTCAGAATGAGAACGGTGTTGATACCACACTGACGTTTTGGGTTTTGCTAAGTTGTGTTTCTCCTAAGGATTTTTTTCTTGTCTCATGCTCTGCCAGTGAGAAGGTACCCAAAAAAACCCTGGGAGGGAGCACAGCCAGGACAGGCGACCCAAACTGGCCAAAGGGCCAATCCACACCATAAAATGTGATGTCCAGTATATAAACTGAGGGGAGTTACCTGGAAGGGGGGACAATTTGGGTTTGGGAAGGCAAGTGTGGAATTGGTCAGCAATTTCATTGTGCATCTCTTGTTTTCCCTTTTCATTATAATCATTATTATTATAATTTACCATTATTGTTGTATATTACTTTATTTTCAAATATTAAAATGTTCTTGTCCCATCTCACGAGCTTTACTTTGATTCTTCACCCCATTCTATCATGGGGGGAAGGGTAGTAAGAGTGGAACACACAGGACCATTGAGTGAGCTTCTGTGTGGTTGTGTGGTTCTTAATATCCAGCAGAGTTTAAACCACAACACCATTGTAACCTGAAATTATAAACAAAATGTATATTGCTATAAAATGTACTACATCCATATTGCATAAAGTCAAAGTAAATTTGCTAGGTGCTTCAAAAATGCATTCCCATCTGTTTAAAACTTATTTCCCTACTTTTTTGGAGTGTTTGGCTTGGGATTAAGGAAAGGGACCCATAATTTATTGACCTTATCATAATGGCACTGCACTAGAAAAAAGTGTCAGTTGTACTTCGTGTTTGCCTGTATTAAAGTACTCGCCCTACCTGAGTTATCCTTTTAATCTATTCTGTGAAAATTTCATTTTCCAACTTCTGAAAGTTCTGATAGCTGAACTTTGATTTGCCCAAATCCGCATTATTTATGAAGCAAAACCCAGTGTACAAACCTCTGTATGGATGCAATATTAGATTGCCCTTCTCAGCCTCTTTAGCAACCTTACACACACAGCTTAACCAAATCTAGTACAGAGCTGAATTTTAAGCATATTTTATCTTTTGAGAAGGCAATAAAAGTAAAACTTTTTAACTTTTCACTTTTCTATCACAGTCATGCATGGGCTGTAACTCCAACTCTTCTAGAATTGCTGCAGTCTGGTTTTGTACTGTGACTCCCTCACCATGGATCTCCTAGACTGGTACAGACAAATCAAACCAGGTCATTTGGCATTACTTCTGATCTTCCAGAATATCTGTATATTCTTTAGAACTATGAAATACAGTGGATTATAGTTAGAGTTTTGCTGTTTATAAATGGAGGAACTAAAAAAAAAGTTAATATTCTCCATCCAGCTAAAACTGTTGTATAATACTTTAATATAACAAGGTAACAATTTCTTTTTTAAATGTACCAAGCAGGCAAAAAGGAAGTAACACAGCATTTGTGCATTTAACTGTGAATACTACACAGATTTTTATTATTTCTAATAGATGCTATACATTACTTCTAATATGTAATTTTGGATGCCTTCACATACTATGCAAAAAGCTGTATTCATGATAGAATTTCTGTTCCTTCAAAAGATTTCACTGAGGCAACTTTAATGATAAATGCTTCTTGTTAATGTAGAAATATTTCCAAAATACATGCAATGCACAAAATCTGAAAATAAGCAGGTTATTTTAAATTGTATTTGGTAGATAAATATTTTAAAAGTTTAAAAACATTTGTCTTAAACTTCTCGTCCAACCCTCCTCCCTTTCCCTGGCTGCTTCCTCACACAAAAGAAAACATCTGCAATCTGACATGTGATATAAAGTGAAGACATTTAGGCAGATCAAGATGTTTATTCCCTTTTGAGACATTCGCCTTATAAAAAGCTGCTGATTGTCCTAAATCTGCAGGTATCTGAACTGATATTTCTAAAGTAAAAACCAATCCAACATAAACACAACACTTTAAGATGGTGCCAGAGATCTCCTATGATGCCATAGAAACATTTTTATACCCACATCATCAGTCTCAGATGAATCATGAACTCTGTATCAGTTTTGGTCTATTTTCCTATTTTTCAGATGAAGAGAAATGTCACAGACAAATCTGTTTAGGACTTGAACTTCAGGATTTTTATGTTGCTCAAAGATATTACAAAACTGGATAAATTTTGTTTATTTTCTTTTTTAAAATTTGTGTTTATTATAAACTTTGTTGAATTCAGAGGAATTGGGGACAAACCAAACTCAAGCTCAAACCCAGCTATGCAGCAGGATTTTGTAATCTGTGAATAAGATGGAAAATATATTGTCTATGAGAATAAAATAGTCTGTTGAGAAATTTAAAATCAGACCAAACTGCCAGAAGAGCAACAATCTCTTTTAAGAATGGAAAAAAGCCCATCAGAACAGAGGAAAGGGGGTATGGGGGAAATAGGAGCAGTTCCAGGGACACACAGCGTTCTGTTATCCTAATTGTTCTGCCTATTATTCTTTAAACACTCCATCAAATGTTCTCATGGTGATCAAGCATATGTTTTGAATGCATTATGTGAAAGAATTAGAAGCATTTGCTTCCTTTTCTATTCATAGAAATATGCCAATATTCATCTTATTGTCACAGCCTTGCCAGAGCTCTCCTTTGGCTGGACACTCAACCATGCAGCTGTCTTGGACCCCAGCCCATCTGACCTCTTCCTATTAAGTTCCCCTCTGCTTTTGCAGGTAATAAGGCTGGCACTTCTTTAAGCCCTCCTTGCACCTTTTCTCTGCCCACCTTCTTTCCCATTACCACACAGAGACCCTGACCCTTGCAACTCCAGTACCTCATCTATTTCTTCTGCATCTCCAGCAGTGATTAAGGATGGTCTGGGTTACAGGTCCAGGACAGCTCTAGCATCAGGGACAGTGAGGTGTATCTCCACCCAAGCTTGTCTGAGAATTACCTTGCTAAGATCCTGCCTGAATTATTTCCCTCTTGCACTAAACAGGGATGGCAGCACCTGTTTAGAAAGACCTGGAGTGCACATCAGACCCAAAAGCACCTCCTGTCTGCACAGAAATACTCTGAGGGGGAAGAAAGTCCCGCCAGCTGAAAGCATTGGAACAGCTACTGACACGGGTTGACAAAGCAGGAAAGAAAAACATGGACAAAATGGAATTTGCTGTTTATTGGGTATTCTATTTGCTTTTTCTGTGGGCACATATTACCTGCTAGCAGCAGGTTTTCTCACAGAACAAAACATCAAGAAAAGGATTTAGGAGAAAATCCTAAAACCCACTTACATCTGACCCAAAATTCATTTAGGCTTTATGCTCTTTATGCTCCAACATTTGCTGTTCCAAAGTATTCTGTGGAAAGGCCATCTAGAACAAATGTTCCTTTCAATACTAATCTGATGTGGAAATATAAAATGTCCATGCATAGAAAACCCAGCCTTGAAGAGAATTTAAAAAACTTCTCCAGGCCACAACTTGTCCAGAATTCAAATATCTCAGTCACTGTTTTTTGTCAAAGGTTTGAAAATATGGGGGTTTTTGATGATAGACGTGGGGAAAAGAAGTGTTCCTGATTTTCACAGGGGAGAAAAAGCTCTGCTTCCGTCTTCTGCATAGGAAAGAATGTTGTAGGGAAGAAAACATCAAAAGTAGATTTAAGATACTCTCCTTGCTTCTGTAATAACCAGTTGTTTGCCAGACTACAGTGCAACCACAGGAATGTTTGATGGTTCAGCTCCCATTCTTGGGCAGCTGCACAAAATTGGGAGGGAGGGATGGAAAGGAGACCCTGAGCAGAAAGCAGGCTCTGAGCAGGGTCATTCTTTCACAATACATTAACTTTTAACAAAACTGTAACGTGTATTTCTATTTTTCACCTTTCTAGTTTATTACCTAAACCAGAGAAATTTAGAAAATAATATAAAACAACTGTAGTATTTCCCAGAATTAATTTTTTGTGTAATATATGCCTCTCAATCCTACAGTCAGTGACAGGAAAACAGTAAGCTCTGGTTTGACTAATTTTCTTAATGTCTTAATAGCTTGGAAATCCCTTCTTTAGTGCCACCTTTTCTTTTTGAGTAAAAATTTTATCAGTTCCAATTTAAAAAAAACCAACAAAACCAAAACCTGCAAGTACAACAAGTTGGGATCTTAGTTAAAACTTTCAAATAAATAAAATACGTTGTCCATAAGTCAGAAAGAAGAAAACACTTTCTTCTTAGAAGAAAAAAATCAAGCAGCAAAAGCACAGTCAAAAGACAAATCTGAATTAGTACTCTGAACTTTGAGGTCCTTGCCTTTGTCATGAATTATCTACAAATGAATACCATCTTTGCTCAAAACAAAATACTGTGTTAACATGAATACTATTTAAAGTATAAAATAATGTAATTCTAGAAAATATTTATGAAGTACTTATTTTAAAATTAGTTTCTCAAAATCATGGATTTTTACTGACAAATATGATATTTATAGTTTCAAAGTTGTGGGAGGGTTTAAATAATATGGTCAAGGCTGTTTTATGATTCTATCAATCAAGGATTGTTAACAAAACTCAAAGAATTTCTTTTTAATAACATTTATTTTGTTGTTGATTTGCTTTTCCCTTTAAACTTTACACAGTAAGTTGAACAATCAATTTTAGTATTTCGGACAACCCCTTTAGTAAAATCTATTTGACTGAGACTAGGCCTTGCAGAAATCATCAGCAATTATGGAAAAATAAACTTCTTGAATGATGAAATAAGATGTAACATTGAAGCAGGACAACAGCAAATGTCCCATTTTCTGAGACAACAGAACATGATTTAAAAATTCATCTCTTCCACACTTGATAGTGTGAAAGTACAAAAAAAATTTGACACAAAGAGGACACACAGAAAAATCTCTTCCACCACAGCATGAACACCCATATAATTCATTTATTATATATTCATTTTTTTCCCCTCTCTCTGAATGGGAACATAAAACTCATGGCTAAAACAACCTCCCCACTTTGTGGGAGCTAAGCCAGGCACATGCATGAGAGCCTGGCTGTCGGGTTTTTTTAGGAGGCTCTGGCAGCCCTCTCCCTCTCCCAGCAATGCTTGAGGTTCTTACTGTAATACAGGGGCTTTACAACCCAGTCTAAAAAAAACCACCATAAAATCAAATATTAAAAAAAAAAACCTATTTGCAATGTTTATCAGTAGGGAAAACAGTCACAGAAAGAAAGATACAATTCCTGGGGATCTCCTAGCATTTCTCTGTGTTAATGCCCATTCCAGCACTGACATGGGACCTACACTGGATGATTCACAAAGGTCACAAATAGCGCTTCTGTTTGCAAAATAAATAAAAACATACAGCAAAATAGAGACATAAATACGTACTTTTATTTTTCTGGAGTCATCAGTTCTTACTTTACACTGAAGATAACATCAAAATTAAATCCAAATCTCAAGCTCAGATGGACACAATGGAAGTTAAAGGCACTCAGTACCTTGCAGGACACCACTATATGATATTACAACAAAACATGAATTTTTCCTTTATCTCATATAACAATTCACATCAATGTCAGTATCACAAAGTTGCCTGTTTTAAGAAGCAAAATTGTTCCCATGGTACACAAACTGAATAAACTCTCTGCATATCCTGTTACGTCACTCTACTGAAATTTCCCTGCTTCTTTGGATCAATCCAAGGCCAGATGAAGACACACTGACTTGGTGACAAGATCTTTTTTTCTGAAAAGGCCCAGAATGAGTAATGCAATTGCAGGGCTTGTCCTCCACTGGCAAGCACTTAACCAACACTGAACAATTGATGCGCAAAGCTCATCTTAAGGGAAGAGAAATTTGAACGCAGTGGTCTGAATACTTTTGTGGGCATTAATCTGGAGCTTCTCCCTCAAGAACTATCGAAGATTGTAATTTTTTTTTTCAGCTTAGTTTGTCCCACTGTAATAATGGAAAAGAAGGACCGGGAGATCAGGTGATTAGAGTGTTATAAGGATAAAACGCCTGTAAGTAACTTATAATTTCCTCAGTTCTGACCCAAAATCACTGGCTTACAAAAAAAAAAAAGGGAAAAGAAACAAAAGAAACTAATGCCCTTGCAGCTGGTGGCAGTGAACTTAACAGAAGCAGCTACATCAGCTGCTTTGACCTTCTCACAGCAAGCAGTGAAAAGGGCATCCAAAAGCAGTATAAACCATCTGCTAACCCACCAGATTACTGCAGTATTAACAAAAAGGCTCACCACAGATTTTCTGATTCTTTTTTTGTTGCGGGGAGAAAATAAAGCCCATGATACTGAATTGCGACTATGTCATCTGTGGAGCAGAGTATTGTGGAAGACTGGGTGGCTACTATATCATGTGGAAAACAGTGCAAGAGTTACCCCGGCCTTAAGGCACAGATTTTGTAACTGCACAGCCCTGCAAGAATGATTCCATGTTTATCTTCAGTATGACCATGGAGTGTAGGCTGATCAGTGTCCACCTGCATACTGCAAACTACTGCTGGAGAAAGTAAAGAGAGGATTAAGCCAACATTTACACATAAAACAGAAAGAGATCATTGTATATATGCCCCAGTTTATTCTGCTGGTAGATCTGTGAAATAAGTTCAGTGGAGGGCCCAAAAAATAGAGACTACCTATCACGTGTTATCATCATTCAGGTTAATGATTGTAGTCACAATGAGGAGAAATATCCCATTAAGTTGGCTGGAAAGTTGTTTGGAATGCAGGAATCAGTATTTTGTAAAATAATTACAGAATATGGAGTTAGCAGAGTTGTTCTAGATATGTGCCATGTAAATAAGTTCAAAACACGCCAACATTCATTTTCTTGTGGTGGAAGGAGGTGGAGAGGGTGACTGTAAAATACTAACTATAAATAACAGAATAGCCAAAGACATTGCAAAGACCAAAATGGGTCAATTATATCAAAGGCTATGACACAACTGACAGAAAAAACAATTTGTCCCCTCATTCTGAGCCCACCTGGCTGGCCTGTGTTAAGGGAGGAAACCTGAAAGTCACAGGAGCTTATTGGAGGCTCATGACAGTAAAATTGCCATGTTTATATATAAAATATTACATATTGTGAGTGCCATATTTATATATAAGCTGTGTAATGTTTTCAGGAGGCCGTTATCATTTAAAGTCTGTGCAGAGGGAGTCTATAACATTTAGCAAAGATGGCATTCATCTCCACAGGTTCTTGTGGTTGACCATGGAGCACTTTATGCCCTTTAAAATGTCTTGTAAAAGTATTTAGGTGAGAAAAGCAGGCAGCAATTACCCACTCCCATCACATCTATGTTTCCTCTTGTTCCCAGTATCCAGATCCAGACAGACAGAAATATTTAAGAAAAACATTTAGAAAACAGATTTTCATCCCAGTAATTAGCCATCAGCAATCTCCATTTAAAGGCCTCATGCTCAAGGGGAACTCAGATCTGGTGTCTCCTCACAGCTTTAAAAGTACTCCTGGGAGTTGCATGTGGAAGGGAATACCCTGTGCTGTTTGGAGGCTATGATCTCAACAAGCTCAAAAACATGTCTAGGGCTGACTATAATTTATCTTGATTTAGCAAGTCAAGGAGGGTAATGCACTTAAAATAACTGCTAAGTTGTCCTCCAATTTTCAAAGGTCAATTTTGATTCCAAAAAGTAGTGGAAATTTTAAAGAAATATTAGCAGAATAAGTTTTTCACTAGAAATTATGTTTTTTAGTGGCAAAAAAAAAGTTTGTATTGCATATGAAATTCAACACTGGCATATCTCAGATTTACATGCAGATCACAGAAAAAATCTGCAATTCAAACACCGTTAAACTTCACTTCTGTGATACTGTATCTTGCTTGTGGTAAAATTCACTAATATAGTACTGTTTCTACAACTCTAAACAATGAAACATCTGAAGTCAGGCACTAAAAACAATCCTTATGTTTTTATGGATATTTTAAGTGTATATTTTCATTCCTTTATGTTTTCTTTCTGACTTTTGACACATGACTTCTGGCTGCATGATACACATTTTCCAAAGGTTCTTTGGCAGCCACAAGAGGAGGTTTTCAGATGTTTTAAAATAAAAATAGAAAGGCTTTCATATTTCCATGCCTCCAGAAACTCATGCTTTAATAAACACATCAAATTGTCTGATGCTCATTATGGAAAGGTAAGTTTGTTATTGATCATAAAACACCTGCAAGAAGCATCTACATAATGCTAATATCTTGCTTAGATTAAAAATATAAGTAGATCTGGCAAAGTTTCTCTTCTTTGGTGAATATCCAGGTATTGTAAATCATATGCTGTATAGAGATTTGCAATATTTTGTGTCTGTAGGATATCTTCGCATGACAAAATACCTTTCCAGGTTAGAGTCACTGAGAGTAAAATCTGGCCTTGAAGATTGTGAGAAACAAGGTGCCATTAACCATTTGTTTAATTGTGAAAATTTGAAGAAGATCTTAAGTGAGCTTTTCTTTTGAAACAGCTAAAATAACACAATATAAGAAGAGAAAGCATGGAAGAATGAAAATGGATAAGCATTTCTATGTAAATTAAATTCATGCAAAACATACTAATTGAGTGGCTGAGGATGGCCTAGTCTACTCTACTATTGTGGTAAAGTTGGCAAAATTCATCTGCTATCCATAGTAACACATCATTTTTATAGCTTCAAAAGCATAAGTTACATTGGACCAAAACTGGACCAAGCAGCTCTAGAATAAAGTCTATTTTAATTATCTGTATCAATTGTTTGGGAAATATGTGGAGGGCAGGGTGTGTGCAGAAGTGCTCAATTTCCCCAGGTTTTAGGGCTGTCTAGATTTTAAGAACAGTGTGAAAAGAACAAAGAAAACATCCTTCTCTGTAGTTGCAAGCAAAACTTTGTTCAAAGCTATGAAAATCTTCCAGTGGTTTCCAAAAACTGGAATTCAGCTAGTGTTTGTTATTTCTTTGCCACATTTTTGCCATTTCTATTCTCTGAATAGAAAAGACCCAAAATTACAGCGGAAGCTTTAGTGTACAGGGGATGTCATTGCACCTTTCCAGTCTCATTAGCTCAGCTAACAGCTTCCACTTGTTAAGAGGCTCTGTGGGTAGCAGCAGCAGCAGCAGACAGTGATCCTAAAGCAGAGGTGCCTGCAGAGACCATGGTTCAGGCTGTCTCCTGGGCCGGAGGTGACACAGCAAACCCTGGTTAGGGAATGTTCCATTTATTTTCATTTTATTCCCATTTCATTGTGATTTTGTTTCACACCTCTAAGGCTTGCTTTTTGTACCTCAAAGGAAACTGAAGGATTATCTGTCATATGCTGCTTCTACTTACATCCCTTTAACCCCCATTCAGGCAGGGTCATATAGCCGTGAGGGGAAAAAGATGCCCTTCATGTTAGCATCTCTCTGTGGCAGATTTTTCATTTGCTTCTATATTTAGTCATTCTGAGCAATAATAGAAACTGAAATTTCACTTCCGGGAATACAGTGGCTGAAACATTTGACATGTTTTTGCTGGAGGGTGCTCCTAGCACTTATGGGCTTTTTTTGTTCCCCCTTTCTCTCCCAGTCTGGTATCCATGTCCTGTTATACTCCATAATGAACATGAAATGTGGTTTTGATGGATATACAGTCAACGAGCCAAACCTCCAAGTTGAATAATGACCACAACAGCACATCCATAGCTGTATATACTCATGCATTGCCTTTGCTCGCAATGAACACAAAATCTGTTTCATTAAAGGGACTGGGCTTCATAAGGTCCCAGTGTGATGCAAGGTTAAGCTGTGCAGGAAAGATTTGGGGATGCAGCAGAGCCATCTACACACACTCTACCACAATGGAGGTTGCTCTTAAAGAGTTAAGGAGGCACAGAATCATAGGATGGTTTTTGTTGGAAGGACCTTGAAGAGGTCACTTAGTTCCACCCCTCTGCCATGGGCAGGGACATCTCTCACTAGACCAGGTTGCTCAAAGCCCCATCCAGCTCGGCCTTGAACACTTTCAGGGATAGGTCATCCACAACTTCTTTTGGCAACTGGTTCCAATTCCTCAACCGAATAATTAATTTCTTCCTTATTGTTCACCTAAATCTACCTTCTTTCAGTTGGAAGCCATTCCCCCTTCCTCTATCACTGCATGCCCTTGTAAAAAGTGTCTCACCAGAGTCCCAGTAGAAAATTAAGAGTAAGGGAACTGATCTGTTTTTCCAGAACTGGATCAGTTAGCAACCTGAGCAACCCTCTGCTTTGATGGTGTAAGAGGAGAACATTTTTACCTTCTCCAGACAGTAAAAGTGACAGTGGCTGGGGAATACGGTTCTGTAGTAACAGTTCTTGCCCTTCCTTGGACATCTAGGTCAGAGACAGAGAGCAGAAACTCTCTTCCTTCCTTGAGCTCTTCACAGAAGCCCACGCAGGAGCTGCAAAGCAGATATAATATCAGTCATTAAAAAAAAAATTTACTTCCACATACCTTCTCCACGTTCACAGCTTTAGCTGGCATGGAGAAATTTAGGCTGCTCCTCCTCATGGAGGGCTCCTTGCAAATATGCATGTTCTCCCCATGTAACAGCTGCCAGCTGGCAAGATGTCACAGTTCAGGGGACAGTTGCCACAATTTCATGTCAGTTTGCATAATGTAAAATAGCTATGCACGACACAGTAAGAAAGGAGAACACAAGTGTACCACTTAGACAAAACACTTTTCATGTGAAAACAACAGCTGTTTTTACAATACAATACTCTCTTACCAAATTCCTTCTGCAAAACTGAAGCTAGAACCAATGCTCTTGTTAGGATCTTGTCAGGATGCACTGCATAATCTGAACTTGTCAGTTTGCTGTGCCTTGCTGTCTGTGGCATTTGCCTTTTCTCATAACTGAGAGAAAGCAAATGATGCACCAGCCAGATTTCAAGGACATACCCTTCAAGAAATGGGATCTGCTCTTTTTAATGCCAATGGGACTGGAGCAAATCATGTAGACCAAGCCTGGAAGTCATAATAGGAGCCCATACATTTCTAAATATCTCATTAGCCATCATTTTATTACTGGGACCCTCAACAAAGGATACTGGGACTCCTGTAAACAAAGATGTTCTCTCTGCTAGTGTCCAGTTTGTGAGATGAGCATGAAGATAATGCCCACTTCACAGATATATTATGGAATTTAATACATTAAAGATGCAAATTGTGATGTAGGTCACTACCCAAGTTTCTTGTAGCAAGGCTGAAATAAAAGAGTCGTAATTGAGTTTGACACCTATTCACAAACCTGACAGCAATGTGGCACTGATGACTCTCACTCTTTACACTTTTTTTTGTGCTTATCTCTATGATATCTGAAAATACTGCTCAGAAATAAGGCTAAAACTTTCCTTTTTGCTCTCACTTTATACTTCCTTGATTGGTCACAGGGAATAGCTCATCTGGTTTATATATTTTGACTTGTTTTTGTGGGCACATGTGTTGTATGAGAACACAATATTGAGTCAAAATCTGCTGGTTCCGTGAGTTGTTTTCAGAGCGAAAAGGCACATGGCCAGTCTGATCTCCCACTGCACTGAATTTTATAGCAATATTTTTGCCTCTCTGAGGCATTTGCTACTCACTTCTGTGAGATTTCCTCTTGGCTGACAGCTTCAATTTTAAAGGTGAAAATTCCTCTCAGGCAAAATCTCCATGGAGATTTTAACTCTCAGGATAAAGACATTGAATCAGCCAGAATTTTCAAAATTTGGAGTAGTGTACAGATCAGAGCAATGTGGTATGTCTTTTCATTTTTTTTTTCTTGTGAGAATAAGTGGATTTCTGTCCCTAAAACTACCCAGACTATTCCCAGCATGTAAATGTTCATTCCTAGGTGTAAAGAGTTCATCTAATCAGTTCTTAAGGTCAGGAAAATATGTCAGTGTGTCCTACACTGTGCTCCAAGGAATAACAGACAGACTTACATTTTGTCACCTTCTTTATTGCTTGTATTGTTGTTTGGGGGATGGGTTCCTGAAGAGCTGTTTCAGAGTTTTTCTCTGAAAGATTATAGAATCATCTAGGTTGGCAAAGACCTTTAGGATCAGTGAGTCTGTTAGCCAAGCACTGCCAAGTCCATGACTAAACCGTGCCATTCCAAATGATCACTTCTCATTTGAAGAAAAAAAAATGGTTGATATTTTGCTGTAACCAACTTTCTACCACCTGGAGATATTCCATGAAAACAAAGACTGATTTATCAACAAATAAATAATGTTACTAGGTAAATTATTAAAAAATGGGAGGAAAATAGGAACCTTCTTTTCTGGGAAGTTTTGCCATTACAACCACTTGTTCTGTTGTAAAGAAACAATTCCTAATCTGGATTTTTCTGAAAGGTAACTCATTCTTTCACTTTATCATGTGCTTTCATTCTGACAGGCACATGAGCAGTGTCTTTGATAATGACCACAATTCCTTACACTGCACTTCTCTTAAGGTTTACATCTGCATGGGATCATTTTCAAGATGAAAATAATGAACTAACAGGCTTAATTAGCTATTAAATTATCCATTAGAGAGCTGCCAATTTTTATGTCATAAAGCTGCCACAGCAGAACAGACTGAATTTACTCTACAAATCCTAATGGTTGTAGTTATTATCTTGAACTTATGCAGTCTTGATAAGTTATTTACAGTGTTATACTGTGCCTAAAAATTCCTTTATGTGTTCCTGAAGTTTGTAAGTTAGCAAAGAATCGTCACAATCTCATCTCTGCTTTGATAGAATTGTAAGTGGATTAAAAACCTGCCTGAGCCAAAATCTCCAAAATGTCATGTGCTCTGCCTCTATTTATATGGGAGATGGGCAGTGATCCTCTCCTTCAGTATGAAAAAACTCTTACATTTATTACTTTGAGGTCTTTTGAAAATCACAGGTGTTCTTGATGAATAAACTGGGGAAAAAAAAAAAAAGAAAAAAAAGAAGGAACCAAAGTCATTCAAACTTTGTCTTAGAAAAAAGCAAGCGCAAACCAAAATGCTTTTTAAATTCCCATATTTACAATGTGAATATGTAAATAAATATAAAGTCTCACTAAGGGAACATTTTCCTACACTGATTTAGGAATGTCCCAAATTTTAACTACAGGGTTTATGTGCTCCGTGGCAATAAGGGGATGAGGAAATATTAGTACAGGTGGGAAGACTAGGACTGATCCTTCTAGACCCAGAACGGAAGTCCCCCAAATGTCACAAAGAGCCTTCTACAACAACTCAGTGTGACCCTTCTGGAGTCTGGTGAGCTGGAACTGTCATTCTCTGAGGATTTTCCCGTGGACTTTGTTCAGGGAGGAAAATTAGTTAAGGAAGATAAGGACATTCCAGACTGCAGAAATTGTCTGAAAGCTCAATGAAAATATAAACTGACCTGGTTTTCCAGATTCTAAGAATGAAGGGTATGAACTACTGGAATAAGATTCAAAGGGAAGAACTGATTTTTATCAGTTGATGTCTCCAGACAAAAAAACCTGGGTACTTTTCCCCAGAACAGCTTTTAATCTGATACAATTTAGTGGTAAAATAAAATATTATCTTTTATTTCAGATAGTAGACTAGATATTTGATCCATTTTTCACAGTTTTGCCATAATATAAGGATTTCTAAAGGCAGAATAACCCATGATGCCTTTTGAGATGCATCAGCTCCCCACCACTGGGGCAGCACTTAGGAGCAAGTATCACATTAGCATTGAATCACAACTTCACAGTACACCCAGAAAAATTGAACTATCTTTAAAACTACTTACAAGTCTGTAGACAAATGACTGACAACCAGAATTCAGCAGCTGGAGTGCCCAGATACCTTAGAAATACAGGTTAAGAATAGGAAGATGCCTTTTGGAAAGTGCTGACTGAGTGGCAGCACCTGATTTTAAAGTTCTGAGTCCTTTCTCTTTCTGGTAAACTGATGAGATTCAAGACAAGGGAATCAGAGGGTGTTTTGTTGTCATGTTTTGTTGGGGCTTTTTTCTTTCTTTTAACAGTCAAAAAATTGTTGAAATTATCATTTTCATCTTACTTTGATTTGTTTTTGTCTGACAGTGTAACAGCAGGAACTGAGGAAATCAGTGTATTACTTTTCTTTTTATGTGCTACTTTTTAAAGTGGAAGTTCCCTGGGATCTGATGGTATTAAAAAAGCAGAAAGGGAAAAGAGTCAATAGGACAAGTGACAGAGGTCTTTACTGAAGGTGACAATTTTATCTTGCACATAAAAAATGATTTGAAAGTTCTCAGTTGTGGGGAATCATCATTTGGTGGCTGCAATCCCAACAGAAACACGCTATTAGATTCTGGGAGTAGCAAGAATATTAGTCCTCAACACTGAATAAAGCAAATTCATAGGCTGTTTTTAGGGTGGCACTGGATTTAGTTGGATGGCAAGGCTTCACCTACCAGCCTTAACTCTGACATATCATGAAGAACAACACTTCTCATCATATTACTTTATTGTGCAATTCTGTCAACATCTGCCCCTCTTCCATCCCCAGCCCCAACTTGCTTCGACTACTTAGAGAACTGCTTGGTTTGCAGACAAACACCTAGGAAAAATAAGATAATGGAGCATTGATTAGTGATAGTTCAGTGTAAAACCAGTTCATCAAGTGCAGAAACATTTCCAAGCCTGATGGATTTCTGAGCTTATGGTAGAGTAGGCAAACAGATTGTTTGCACTAAGAAAACTCAACATGAGCAGACTTGTTTTACCGTGATAGGTTTAGGCTATCCACGCTCTGAGTGCTAAATGTCTTCCTTTTTGTCCTGGATAACAGATGAGAAAAATGTTCACATTTCAGTACAGTAAAAACATTGTGTAGAGAGTACAGAGTGGGCTGGAAATGATGACTTCTTTAATTAAGCCAACACCAGTCACACAGGCACAGGGAAATCCTCCCCTTCCCTGACTGTTCTAGTGGATATGGATGCAATGGTTTCAAAATGTCTTTGTTACAGGCAAGCATTAAGACTTTGTTCCATAGGATGGTGCTCTAGATGTATGGCCAGATCTTGCTTTGAAGGCAAGTTCAAGTTTTTTTTTTATGGGATAAGATTAAAGTGGTTTTGATTAAGTTGCCATTTCAAAATTAAGCTTCTGAAAGACCCTTGTTTCATTCAGTACAAATTTAGATCTTACACAGTCATGGTAAATTCCTTCTAGCACTTAAATTTAGCCAGATTCCATGCTGATATTATGAAATACACCTTCCATTTTCAATGTTTTGGATCTTAAAAGCCTATTGCTGTCAAAGCTTTCTAACATCTGGGGTCTGAAAGGAAAAAAATGGGTCTTAATTAATCTGTATTCTAGCATTTCAAGTGTCTCGAGGTGTATACTATTGACTGGAAATCTAGATATAACTATGCCAGCAGTATAGATGTATAATCTTGGTGATGCTATTTTTAGAAATAACACCATATGGTTTTACATTGATTATTCATTTAAATCATGTGTCCTTCCTGTGGCCATTTTCAGTTTCTGAATGACTCAGGCTTACACTGAGCTCTGGGAACTCTAAGGTCCTGGGCATATTTTTTTGTTTGGAGTTTCCTTTTTTCCTTCTGTAAACCTATGGTTCATTGGGGAATGAGTGGCATGGCAAGTTATTCAAATGTCCTAGCATTTGAGCTAAGCAGATTAGTAAATGCTTAAACTGCCATTCATGACTACTGTTCTTCATAAATAAAATATCTCAGTGTGTTGGAAAGGATTGCTACACAGGACTTCCAAGCTGTTCCCTCCCCTTGGCTTGTGAGCACTTATGTCCTGGAGGGTAAGTCCCTCAGCACTCAATCGTCTGCAGCATTTTTTGCTAAAAATCATATTTTCAGGCTTGCCTGAGAAGGAAAGAGACTGCACAGTGCTCCACAGTGAGAATGAGACTGCCACTGTGGTAGGGAACACTGACAGAAAGTGGGACAAGCTGTCTTGATTTAAGTAGGATGAATATTCATGCCAGGGGTTAGTTAGGGGCAGGTTCCATGCTGGGAATTCACACTCCACCGTTCTGCCTGATGTACACAAGAACTCTGGAGCCCACAGGCAACAGGCAAGGACAGATTTCAACCCCAGGTACATTGGTCTGGAGATGGGGAACGTTTCTCTTATGAACACAATCCCTGTATCTGGAGGGTTGGCTCTCAAAGAGCTGCAGCCACAGGTGGCAGACAGTCTGGGGGCAGTCAAAGGGATGAAAGAGCCTGCAGTGATAATCACAATGTGAAAACCTAAATGAAGGAGAAAACCAAAAAGTTCAAGGGATGAAAGAAGTCCCAGCTGTGTACAGAACAGTAACTGCTGAAATTTCTATTTAAAGACAGTATTGTTCACATGGATGTCTAACAGTTCAGGCCAACATAACACTTGCAACATTACCCCAAAGCCCACAGAGAGAATTATTATTTTTCTTTGTCTAGAAATGTTCACGGGTATTTATGTAGCAAGAACTACTATCATCACAAAAAATACCTCCCACGTGTCATAATCCAAGACTTTTTGAAGACTCCTGATGGTAGGAGCCTGTCATTCACACCCACATATTTGTGTATAGTGAAAGAACACACATTATCATCTTTGGAGAACTGAAATGTTCAGTTGTTTACCCCATACAATGTAATTCCTCATTAAATATAAGGAATACAAAATTTGCAATTACCCCATCATTGAAGTAATGATGTGTGATTTGCTATAGTTGGGATATCTATAAAAAGGGTAAGGCCCAGATTTAACTTCTGTGTGGTACCATGGATCATTTATACAATACTTAAGACTCAATATGATTAAACATTATTTAAGTCAAAGACTTGGCCTCTAAAATTTAACTAAAAAAATAATTTAAGACAGCTACATTAAATTTGAAAGAATCCTTTTGGTTAACTAGCTACCTTGTATATTTTATTAAATTCTGTGTTATCCTAAAAACACTTATCTATAAGTTGCATTTTTGCACACCCCATGTGAAAATTATTGCACCTATATTAAAGTAAAGATTTATATATGTGCTCAAATTAAATGTAGACACTCTGCTGATTTCTGAGCAGGGCACTTAGATGCCAAATGAAATCCAAACAGAGCCTTATAATCCCATGTTAGGAGACTGCCTGGAACTTTGCTCTTAACAAAGAGCAGACAGATGCCCTTTTCTCCAGGGATCTCTATCTGACTGCCAGGATCACACAGAAACATGGACAAGAAGGAGGAAAAGTAGGCTCCAAATAAAGCCTAACCACCTCTACTTTCCATTCACTTGATATTTCTTAAATCTCAGATGATGTAGGCCATAGATTTCAGGACATTTTTCCCCACTCCTAATTTTTTTTAAAAATGCCTAACTGGATGGAAACCCTTCATAGTGTTGATTGTAGTTTAGCTTTATCAGTGAACCCATTTCTGGAGTCGTATAATAAACTGAAGAGAGAGAGAGAGAGAGCTTTTCTTCCATGTAATCTGCAAACATGGTAACTGCATGATATTTTTGTAGCATGAATTTTAGATACTGGCAATACTAAGCCTGAGCTGACATCTTCATAAAACTGTCACTCCTTGTAAAACCAGTATGTTTTTATGCATATAAAGATTATATAACCACACACCAAGACTTTTCTTGCTACTTTCTGAGTGTTCAGCATCTGTGACCAGAATTTTGTCTTGAATTTCATCTCTCTTGTAGGAGGAGCAGCTTCAAGCAACCCTGAGGACCCTTGAGCTGGCACTTCAGTGAGGCTCTCCACAGCACAAAGGCAGCACATGGCAGCAGCCTCTCCACCAGCCACCCAAGCTCTTGAGTGTGTGTAAAGGAGGAGCAGTGTCGTGACTGGTTACAAATCACTAGGACCTCAAATAATCGGAGTGGTGTGGAACTGCCTTCAGGCTCTCTCTACTTATTCTGGGGATCAAAGGAGCACTGTATTGCTCAGGGCTATATTTTAAATGGTATTTAGATGCCTCTGATTCAAGTGGGCGCTTAGTGAGGCTGATAAATGTGCCTAAGCATCTGAAGTCCATTAGTCTCCTGCTTTTCATGTGTAAACCTGTGTACTTTTGTAAATTTACCCTATAAAGCTAAATGCTCTAAGTGGGTGTATGTATTTGTTATCACTCATGTACCTACCCTTCTGAAGCTTTGCTTTTGGCTGGTCAGCTCCTGCTGCAAACACACGCGGTTCTGTCTCTCA
>NW_008237239.1:19043212-19115155 GCF_000691975.1 Corvus brachyrhynchos | reverse complement strand
CTGAAAACCCAAGTGTTTCTGTCTTTCATGTCAGTAAAATGGTGAGCAGCTATGAGAACTGATGCCCATTATGTTCAGCTGAACAGTCAAGAAGTTAACAAGCTAAGAAAGACTTGTCAATAGAAAACTATGAAATTTGTTTGCTCAAGCTGGCAGCTAGAACAGACATTTCTGAATCTAGCGCTGAAGGCAACCATCTCGCTGAAATGTGATGTCATTTATGACAGGAGCAGTGTGACAGACTTTCAGGGGGAATATTAACCTGCCAGTTTTACCACTGGTAGCAAATTTAAGAGAGAGAGGAGGAAAATATTAATATTGAATATTTATAAAGCATTCACTCACTTAACTGTTTCTTCTTTTGAGTGATATTCCAGAACTAAAGCATTGTTTTAGAATGCTTTCAACATGTCACCAGAAAGAAAAGAAACACCAAAAACTGGAAAAGTGTCAGGTCTCATTGTTAAGGACCTGAGCCACCTGGTCCCTTGGGAGAAGAGATTTAAGTGAAATGAGTAGGAGACAAAGAACACTGTACAATTTCATCTGAACTTCAGAACCCAGCAGCTCTATTTTGCAATTTCAGAAAAGTACACACAGTACTGTATTTAGTTATAAATTGCTTTTCTACTTTGTTTAAACTACACGGAGAGCAGATCTACACTACTCGCCTACGTTCCAATCAAAGTCAACTTTAGTTCTTTCTTCCTCGTCTTGTGCTGCACTTCTACAAGCAGTGCACAACATATCCCTGAGTATCTGATTGTATTCCATTTCATTTATTATACACATTTCTAGGCCAGTCACAAACTATATAAAATGATGTAGTAAACCCATTGGTGGAAACAATGTGTCTTTGAATGTAACAGCTACAACGTCGGTATCATAAATTATGTTCCGTATACACAACACTAGGTATTTGTCAAGGCTTTGGTACTTAGGTGCCTCTATTAGGATTAATATGTTTCAAGAAAGCCGAAATACTGCAGCAATTAATCAAGTTTCCATAATTAAGGTAACCTTGATTTAAGCAAATTATCCATAAAGCTCTCAAGAATCAATGGTTTAGATAAAACTGCTAAGTCAGTAACTCCGTGGTCTGTAACTGGATTCTTGGAGTTGATTTATGGAATAATTTCCATGCCTTAGTCGTCCCCTTGACACCTTTAAAATTCAAATGTACTCACCAGTGCATATAGGAGTTCTGCAGGGGACAGCCCTGGGAGCCACCCACCCACCTGTAAGGGCTTCTCCAGGTCTGAGCTGCAGCACCAGAGGCTGCACAACATGTTCAGTGCAGTACAATTCCCTCCTCCTCCTCCTCCTCATGTGCTTTTTTGGAAAAACTCCTCTATGTCTGAACTCATCAGTAAACTCCTAATGGGTTTCAAAGGGAAAGACCCAGGTTGTACAAAACCATCCTATGTGTTGAATCAGCAAAAATGTCCATCTCTGGAGCATCTTAGACATGCAAGGGAGACAGAAATATTTAAACTTTCTAACATTTCATTTTTTAAAAAATTTAGGTTATTTAATTAATGACATGAAATGAGCTAGGAAACCAACCATAATGTCCCTCCAATGGAAAAACAAGTGAAAGAAAGGAAAACTAGGGAACTATTTATGTTAGATTGTACTGCATTTGTTAGGTAAATCTCCAAAAACAAACGCAAACCAAGGACGGGAGAAACAAACAGGAACTGCCTTGAAGAGATGTGGAGGAAAAAGAGTCTAAGGAAGCACCTATTTAAATGTTTTTACAGAGAGCAGAACGAAAAAAATTTGCATGGAAGACAAAGTGCAAATCTATTCTATAGAGAACATAGAAGGTGTTCTGGAGACTGTTACAAATCTGGTTTTAAGATGTTTGTCTTGGTGATGAAATACAGAATACACAAACAGATCAAGAAAGGGAAGCACTCCACAGGAAAAATAGAATGTCAGTATGATCTGTGGATTAATTTTGTTCAGGAATTTCTCTCTTGAGGCTTATAAATGTGTATTTATTTTCAAAGGTGGCATTGCTGGCCAAATTGTCAGACGCTGGCCAGTAATGCCACAATAGCTGGCACCACTTCTCCACTTCACCTACAAGAACTACACCCACAGAACTCCAAAGAGTAAGAAGGAACCAAAACGGAATACAACAGGAGAAGCTGTGGAAAGCAGGATGATGTGTGAAGCACATCTTTTAATAAGAACAGCAGTATTGAAAATGCTCTCTTTTTTCTTTTGTTATAGAGATGTTTATCAAATGAAAACAGAGAGAATACAGTTTTAGAGAAACCTGGACCTAATCCAAAGTCCATTGAAACAAACACAACATCTCCTATTGATGCCCATGACCATTGTTTTGTGTCCTATGTATAAAAAGTGAATTTCCTGTGAGGAATATCAGCAGGCCATGTGCACTAGAAATATAGCTAATAATGCTCTCCCAAGAAGGAAAAAGTAACAAGGAAGCTTGCACAAACAGGTTTTGATTCAGTAACACTCCTGCTTGTGCATGGAAATCAATGATAATGGCAAATAAAATAGCTCACCTTCCTTCAAGCCACACTGGAACTCATTGCTAATGTTAATGCAACAGTTAATGAGTTGATGACATCAAATATAAGTGTCAAGCAAAACTCTCAAGGCTTAATCAGAACCCATTACTTAAACTTTCTTTGAAATCTACCAGCAGCTCCTTATTTTTTTTCCTTTGTATCTAAAAGTAATGTTCATGCCAAAACAGCAAAAAGCAGATGCCTCTTGAATTCAAGTCTGTTAGAAATGACTTTGCCACATTTGGTGTCTAATGCTGCAGAATGCATAAAAATAATGTGTTTGCATTTTGACAGTAGATTCTAAAATGTATCATGAAGTACTTTCCAGGAATATCCAAATACAGCATAACAAATTTAATCCTGAAATAGGATTCACAAGAACAGATCTCAATAAAAAAGTCTTGGTTTGTCAGAGAACATGAAAAAAACCACCAAAAAGTAACAAGCTTAACTTTGTGATCATAAAGTGCTCCCACTCTTCTGACTGGAGTTCATCAATGATTTACAAGAAGCATAAAAGACAAAGGCACTTTGTATTTATAAAGGTATTTATAAAGGCATTTCTTTACATGTGAAAAACACCCAAAAAACCCAGAAAGGAAATAAGAAAATGTCTGGGCATTGGCAAAGAAGAAAACATTTTTTTTCAGCTGAGCTTTGCTGTGAATGGAGTATCAATAAAGTGAAAAGATCCCCCTAGGTAAGAAGAAAGGCTAATTAGTAGAATAGTGAAATGGCAAAGTGAAAACGAGACCATCAATTATAGGTGTGAGGCCAAAGCAGTACAGAAGCAGGCAGGAACATATTCTACAAGGTAAAGCCCAACTACAGAACTTAAAGTTCAACTTATGACAGATATTACAGCTGAATTGAAAAGTCTGCTGAGGGTAAGATGAAATAGTAATGCTAAAATGAGTGAGAGCATTCTGTAGCAAGGGAATCCTCTTCGTAACCGCTCAGGACCACACTAGTCAGTTTAAAAACAGGTTGCATTTTCCCATGTGGCAAAACTACTTTCTGCATTTTAAATTTCACTCATTCTAAGAAGATATTACATACTGGGAGTAGGCAAACAATTTAGCACTCTCCTCTTTAGAATCAGATGTATTATTTTTAAAAGCAGAAGAGGTGCACACATGAGTGATGAAATGCTATTTCTTCTCATGAATTTTTCAGAATCTGACTTGATGGAAAGGACATCTTTTTTATATATCAACAATAAACCAATGATTTTCACATGCAGGGAGGCATGAAAAATTCAAGTATTTCAATCAAAGGTGGATTTAACTTGGTTTCAATATTGGAAGTAACCAGTAGTCTAAGAAGTAATCACTAGATAAGGTGTTCCAGGTGTTAGTAACCCTCATTGCTAGACACATGCAACTAATTTCTAATCTGTATTTTTATTGTTTGGGTCGTGGTCATCTGCTATGAGATACATTTCAAGACTTGTTAAGTTTTATGTGGGAAAAAAAGTATAGATTACAGTGCTCAGCCCTGTAATGAAATGAACTATGTCTTTGGAACTTCGCTCACAAATCCCATTTTCTTTGACATAAAGGAGAGGAAAACTTTGGCACATATTTCTTACTTATTTCATGTGGGGTATGCCCAGCCCCTGCCATGGAGAGAGGCCTGCTGAGATAAGGAGAGTGCTTAACCTCCAGCGAGACTCGCCTGGGAAGGCAACCACTTTTCAGTTACGGCGAGAAGACAGACCCAGAATATTCTGGGAGACCCTATGCAGATCCTCTGTAACCCATTGGCCTTTACCCTCTGACACCCACCCCCTGTATCCCTATGAGATCTAGCCCTCTGCCCCTGTGAGACCAGAGAGAGCTCATCCCTGGCCTCCCCTTTGCCAGACTAATAAAGCTACTTTGTGTGGGACAGCTACACGGGCCTCTCGTCTCTCTCTGGTCTGGCCTGGAGGCTGCCCTGCAGAGCTGAGCTGGAATCACGAGCTGACAATCACTAAAGAGCTGACAGCCCTCCAGCCAGCAGCCTCAGGAAGATGATTCCTCATGGGACCATCTCTCCGGACCGGTCACAGCTTCCTCGGTCAGAGCTACTGACGCCTCACCAGCTGCATCAATTTCACATTTAGAGAGAGGATCATACTGTCTGCTCTGTTCTTGCCCACATATATGAGTTTAATTCACTGCCCCAGTTATAACACTGGAATACAAGCACATGTTCAATTGTTATTGCCACTATTTTGGACAACTTCACAGCACCAAATTCTTCCAACAATTTGTAAACTGAGTTTATCTAAATTTCAGGCCACAGGAAACAAAGAACTCCAGCACCACAAAGACCAGAATTCATCCATTCCAAGAGCCATAAGGGGCTGGTTTGGAGCAGCACTTGAGCAAGAAGGAGTCAGGGTATCAGCTTCTTCCTGGAGAGAGAATAAGAATGCCATTTTGACTTAATTATGACCTGCTGCAGTAATGGAGAATTTTCCAGTGGGAAGAAAATCTTAATCCCCTGTCAGTTACTCCTCCAGCATTAGAAAAGCAGTGTGATACAGCCCAGATGTCCTGCAAAAAATTTGCTGAGGGGCATGTGGCAGAAAAGCACAACTGCTGAGATTTTGAGTCAGTCCATCCAGCCCTTCATTTTTCTGCAACCTTTATATCTATAACCCATTAGTCCTGTCATATCTGGAGGACTCAGCATGAACCTGAATTTCTTCATTCATATCAGTGGAGTGCTAACCTTGGCAACATTAATCAAAATTAATGCTGGTACATCCACTACTGCTAAACAATACAATAAAGAGATGAACAGTCTTCTACAGGAAGCTTCAGCATCCTCTGAGGTAATGGTCTTGGTTTCCAAGTGATGTTTTGTTTTCAGATACCGTGTAGAATTAACTCCCACTACTACAGCTCTGAGGTAATACCTACTATTTTAATATTTATGCTAAAATTACCTCTGTCATGTGGTTTGCATGATGTCTCTGAGGGCTGTCCTTTTTCTAGAGAGATATGAACTTGAGGTTTCAGATGCTCTTTGGCCTGTAACATTAATAATAATAATAATAATAATAATAAAGAATCTGTTTTGGAAGTTAGCCACATTTAATTACAAAAAGAGAAAAATAAATAAATTATATCCTACCAAGGTTTTCAGCATTTTCTGTCTGCATTCTGTCTAGAATTAAAGGTAAAATACCTTTCTCTGTGAGATTCTGGCATTTCTTTCTTCAGTTTCTGTGACTTCTAAGGAAAATTGAGCTAATAATTAATCAAATATAGAAAATGATATTTGGAATTTTCCTGATTTCAGAATAAGTTGCATGTAACTTCTGGACAAACATTTCTCCTTTGCCCAATCAAAGTCATTCTAGTTTTTATTCCTATATCTATATATGTATGTATATCTATATATAGATAGATACATATACATATACATATATATATGATTTTTAATTATTTTATTGACAAAAAAATAACTGTAAAAAATCCTGAAAAATAATTTTGGAACAAAAGGTCATATATTTAAACATAAATCTAAGAAGAGTAAATGTTTAACACCTCTCAACTCCCACCCTACTAGTAAAATGGCCAGCAAATAAGTTATCATTTAAAATATCATTTGTAAAACTACACTCCTACAAATGCAAAAATACTCAGTAGTTAATATTTTTCCAGATACTTTGAAGTTAGATCTGTTAAAAGGCAATAAGGAACAATCCTCATAACAATAGGTAAAAACAGTTACATTTTTCAGCCTAGATGTAGGCCTCAGCAGTGTTCCTTGTTTATCTGGACAGTGTTTAATTACCTGGAAGGACAAAATACACACAGCAGGGCTGATCAGTGGCAGAGAGTCACAGAGCTGCACAAAGAGAGCTGCAGCAGGGAAGTGCACCAAGGAGACAAATATGCTGAGGAGGGAACTTCAGTGTGCCAATAATTGGCTCTCAGAAAAATTTTCTACCTTTTACTTAGTAGTAAAAATATGAAAAAATGTCTCCCTGGTTCTGGTGTGTTTGTAATTTACACCCTTTTTTTGCAGGGAAGCAGGCCCCCCAATAAGTAAAGTCTATCAAACCACGGGAAACAAAGGCAGCTAAATGCCTCCAAGCTGAACCAGCACGTTTCCACACTGCCTGTAGATATCCCCCCAAACAGCTACAAAATCAGCACCTGACATATTTCCTGACATGGCAAACTAATGCCAAAAGAAGCACAGCTGGCTGATTTCTGGAGTGGAAAGGCGTGCAAGTCATTTTGGGCAACAAGAGAAGTGCAGCCTAAAATCCTACTGCTCTGTGTACAGCAAGGAGACAGGACTGGCACAGGAACCATGAGGATAGTTCAGATTCTGTTGGAATACCCTTGAAAACCAAATTCAGTGCCTGGCCTGTGCCAGCAAAGTCCTCACAGATGATCTGGTGTGTAATATATTGTTTGACAGGCTTATGAATCAGCAGATGACTGACAAGGAGAGCTGCCAAATGGGTAATTACATCAGGCTTTGTAATATTAACTAAAAAGCAGGGAAAAATGAAGCCTGAGAGAAGTAATTTATAACTTTTATCACTTGTCATGCAGAATCTATTAATTGCAGTGCCAGAATGTATATTATTTTGCTATAAAATGCTATAAAGATCAGTGTTAACTGCTGCTGGAGAGCAGTGGTAGTTTGTCCTCCACTTAACCTTTCTCCTAAGCCCCTGTCAAACAGATTCCAGCCTGGTACAAAACATTACCTGCAGAACATCTCCCAGGTCATGGGTATGGGAATTGCTGTCCTGCTTTGCCACATGACTTGATGGGTTCTATGGATGGCAGAGTGTGGGTGCAACTAGACCTGAGTACCAGAAAAACCTGAGCTGTGCATGGTAACTCCTGATTCCTTACAAAAATGTCATTGTGCAAACAGCCTGGATTTTGTTCAAGATAGTCCTGCCAGCAACACTATCAGCACAGGAACTGAAGATTTATCAGAGCCTTGGACTAGCAGACAATGGCCTCCACTTGAAAAATAATCATGGATGCATAAGTATAAAAAATTTCACTCTCCAGCCCAGGGTCTATTCAAGTACCACAGTTCCTATTGTTGAACTGAAATGATTTTTTCTTTTTTCCCCAGCCCATGCATATGACCCTCTATGCATGTCTTAAGTGGCCAAGTCTGGTAACCAAAAAAAAACTCCATCACATTAGTTAATCAAATCCAGTTGTTCTAGTTTTTCATGCCAAAATTATAATTCCCACATCCCACCCTAATGTTTGATTTGATTTAGAAACATAAGCACCTTAATTCAGCTCTAGTCCATGGTAAATATTGAAGGAACATAATACTTTAGAAAAGGCCTTTTGTTCAGTTCAGCTTTCTATTATAGTTACAAATTTTTGAGCAGAAACATGGCTTTTGAAGACTAATTTTCATTAAGTTTTACTAGTAAGAAATATGCCTTTACAGGGGAAATAAAAGTAGAATAAAACCAAAGCTATGACAGGGAGAAATGGTAGTGTGAGTGCAAGAAAAGATGACAAACAGTTAGTGATGTTTACAAAAAAACAGCTGTTTCTGCTTTTAGAGGAAGAAAGAGGTGCAGCACTTAGTGCTGGGATTGTACTGGTTAATGTATTTCCATGTCTGTGTGCACTTGTATTTCATGATCTGCTAAAAATACTCTAATTAAAGCTGTTGACCTAGAATGAAGTAAACTGAGCAATAAATAGAGCCCATCTAAATCAGAAATTAGAATGCAGAGTTGCTACACAGAGTTTCTTAATTCAGTGAGCATGGCAAAAAGCATAATATAAAAAATAAAACCCTTTGTAAATTATCAGTGTAGTCACATTCTCACAAGTAAGGTATCTCTAGAACAACAAAAGAAACCCCAAAAATCCCAAACAAACAACAAAAAAACCCACCACAAAAAAACCCCCAAAACAACTGGATCTGATTCTGCAGAATTTTTCTCCCAAGTATCCCAACTGATACTGAAGTCATCAAGATTACTCATGAAAATAAAAATTTTGTCTTAAGTCTTGGTCCTTTGGAAAAAAATGCCTTCACATCATCTACCTATTACCAGGCTTACAGGGAAGCAAATACTGAACCTATGACTACGTCCAAAAAACATCAACTGAATGAACTAAAAAATTATTGCTGTACAGGAAAAGAAGGTGGGAGTAGAAGATAGGTGTTTCACTCCACACTGCACAGCCCAGTTTAGATAACTAGAAATAAAATAAGCAGTGTTTTATAGGAAAAAAATGATACCTAGTTGTAGCCAGGGCAGAAGAAATTAAGTTATGAGTAGCTACTGCTGGGGAAGAAAACATGATCAGCAGGATTTGTGGCAAACATTCACAGGGTTGTAGTCCTCAAACAAAAGATGCCAATGGCAGGAGGAAAAAATGAAAAGAAAAAGCTGTATATTGCATCTTTTCCAGATTTCTCGTATGCATTTGTCTCCTTTTGCGCAGGATTGTTTTCTGCTCTGGGCAAAACTGTGAATGCATAATCCACTTGATCTGCCTGACCACACAAGAGTCTGGAGTATTGGTAAAATAATCTGAAATGGAAGCTCAGTGTGCTGCATGGTGTGTCGCTTTGTGACTCTAAGTCACAAGGATGGGTTTATTACTCTTTTTGATGACCAAAGACAAAATAACTTTTTAATGAAAAAAGAAGACATTTACATCTTTAAAAATTACTGCTTATATATAAAGTTTACTTTTTAATGTGTATATATATACACACACACATGCAAACTCTTTTCATCTGTTCATGTGCATAAATGAATGAACAGCACCGTTTTCTTCTTGATATACTAGAAGGAAAGTTTTGTAAAATTTAGATGGATTGACAAAATTAGTGCCTTTTCAACAGCCTCAGTTTTTGTAAGATAAACATTGATCTTCTTCAGGAAGTCATTGTAGTGATTTCTTTTTCTTTGTTTTAAGGTCTACAGTGTTACCTCTGGAACAGTAATAATGGAGCAAGATGAGAAGATTCCTTGCTCTGATCCTTCTCCTAAAATGGAGGCTTGTTGTCAGCAATCTGTAGTTGTAAAAAGCTATAGTCAACAAATAAAAACTTAAAGTCTTTCAGCAAATATTTTTTCCTTTATTTCATGCTACTAATTAAAAAACAAACAAACAAACAAAGACGATTTTTATAACTCAAATTCCATGAAATAGCAAATCAAGATATTACCTGCTCTGGACAATCTTTAAAGATATGACAATGGGTTTCAGTATCAGGTGTCCCTTTGCCATAGATGGGAGTTGTGCTGTTTTGAAATCTTCTGGCTCGTCTTGAACCAAGGCAGCCACTTGAAAAATAAATCGAGACCATTAGTGGGATAAATAGGCATAAACACTCAGAGCATGTGATCTATTCCTGAGTACGCTTGAATTCCTTTGGTGAATACATGTAACTACCCAGTCCTACTCTACAGAGGTTAGAGTGGAATGCTCTCTGCCTACCCTGACAATGTTGGGGTTTTTTTTCCTCTTGTTTAAATGGAATCTTCTGCATTTCAATTTGTATCTATTGCTTCCTGTCCTTCGCAGCTGGACTATCTCATATTTCAAAAGCATTTTACGATCTCAGTCCTAAATGTACTTATAGCCAGCTTTATAAAAATTTTCTGTGTGCAAACACAGTCTCAGATTAAATAGCTCCCAGCCTGGTATTTCCCTTGACATATTTATCAAGTACAATCATATCCCTCCTTCCATCTGTGTTTTGCTAAACCAAACAAGCCGAGCTTGTTTACTCTCTCGCATGATATTCTTTCCTTTCTCTGATCATTCTGCTGTTCTTTGTCTGCTTCAGTGTGTATTAATAGTTCTCTAACACAAACAGCCAAAATTCCACATAATGCTGAATGAATCTGCAGTGCAGGATGGTACTAACACTTCACCTTTTCTAAGAGGATATTGGCTTGTGTGTTTACAAGTGCAAAACATTAATAATATTAAAATTAATAGTATCCATATTCTCCATCCTAAACTCTATAACCACTCTCAATCAGATTAGATGATCAGCAAGTTCTGTTGTGCTAAACAAAACATAAAAAGCAAGGCCATTAAACCTGTTTTTCTAGACTGCGGAATTGTATTCTATTCTACATTTATCTTTGCATCTTATTTTCTTTTACCTATTGTTCTAAAATAAAAATACTGGGGCAATACTAACAGATCTGTGATTTTTCTAGATTACACTTTTTCCTGTTATTTTCTTAATAATACTTGGCCTCCTGCAGATTCCAAAATGGAAAAATTTGAAGAAGATTTGTACTTACTTCTATCCAGCATGACTATTACTTTTCCGTGACTGATTCTGACACTGTAGAATAAAGGTCCTACTTTATTATTTTGTTTAATGATATATTCAGCATTCTAGAAACATCCCAATGAAAATTAAACATCAGGCAGCTTATGCTTTTGTCTACAACTCTTTGAACCACCCTACAAAACCATCAGATGGTTGAATGACAAGGACAATTTTCAAAAGAATAGAATCTCCCATGTGCTCCAAATCCCTCCTGCCCACAGCAATTGTGTGTCACCTCCCCAGCGTGTGAATTCCAGCAGAATATTGTGAATGCCACATTTCCTTCCCTGCTGGGGATGGCTGCTGTGAAACATCATTTTGAATCATGGCTAATCACTACCTGCTTGACCACCACAACTGTGTTATATAGCTACCAGATGGCAGCTACACAACGTACACCCTGGAAGTTTTTCTCTACCTGCTTATTAGTGCTGTATTCTCCAGGAAAATAAAAAAAAATGTATTTGGATCCTGTCATTCATCTGCATTTTACTTTACTTCTAACAGAAGGTTAACACACAACAGACAGACTTAGGACTGTGCACTTTATTTCCTTATTAAAATATTGGGCATTTTCTTGCGTTTAACTAGTTTTTTGCAGAGAATATAGTACATTATAAAAACAGGTAAAGAGGGTACCACTAATAGTCAAATGCAATGTATGGGTTTTTACACACCGTGGCTGAGAATTTCCTTTCTGTGTAGAGCAGTTAAGGTGTTAAATGACGCTCAAATATATACATTGTGAGACTTTTCACTGCCTAGCACAAGTCTTGAAAATAAGAATCTAGAGTTTCTTCCAGAACAGAAGGCAGTGATGGTCTCAGCAAAGTGCAATGAATGTGCAAACAGCAAAGACCAGGGTCATCCCTTCTCAATTTGCCTTTAGAAGAGATGACTTACCATCCTGAAGAGCTTTCGAAAATTATGGAGCTGTGATGTTTGATTAGGCCCTTTCTTATCCATAGTCAAGTGGGATGCTGTGGCATTCTCACATCGAAACAAAATACACCAGACTTATGTTGTCTTACTTACAGGCCACTACGTTGTTTTCCACTTGAGAAAATACTTGACAACAATGGAAATCTAAGAATAAATAAAATTTTGGGTGCCCTGATTTAAAGCTGGGTGCCTTTGACTTCCTGTGAAAACATGGAATGAATGTAAACCAGTTTCTGGAGAAACTCAGGGTAAATATTTGTCATAGTCTTCATTTGTCATGTCTTTATGGGAATGAAGTACTTGGAAGAGTTTTTCTGAATAATGCGTGTGCATCCAGGCACACACTGAAGCTTTAACATGAAATGTAGGAATAGATGATCATTAATCCTGCATTTTTCATAATTTCCCTTCCTCATTGAGCCCAATGCTCCTTAGATCAGTCTGCATCTTACCAGTTTCTCAGATCTTTCAAACAGCTATGACATAACTATTCATTTTTAATTCCACCCCCATTAGACAGAGAACTTTCAGAAACAAAGTTACCTTTGTTAAAACACACATATTATATCAAAAGGGCTGTAGAGAAGTATTTATTTACTGCTCTCAGTACTTTAAAAAAACCCCAAGGAGTTAACCATGAACAGAGAAGACTACTGAGGCTTTCCTTCAGTATCAAGACAGGGACATATTCAATGCTATAAGCAGCAATTAATCCATTAAATACTTTTTTAAAATTTATTCAAGGTGAACGTGACCTGTGTGAGCAACATGAATGAAGCCATATTTCTGGAAGTATTTAATTCATGGCAATATTGATGGGTAAGCATTTGAAAGTGAACTGTACTGAACTGAACATAGGCAGGAAAGCCAGAGATTAAAAGTTTGGAGGATTTTTTTTCTGCTTGTCAGTACCAGTATTTGACAATGTTTTACTAGTGATTTTACAGTAACGGTAATAATAATTTTATGCAAAGAGAATAGATAAAATGTAACTGTTACATACAGAATTTATGTACATATATATTTTTACATTTTATATGTATGTGTATATATATACATGAAAATAGATTTCAAACATGGAATAAGCTTCCATCTAGTATAAGGGTGACTTCTTGCTTATTAATATTTCAAAATAAGCCTCAAAATCTATGTCCATGACCCTGGCACAAGGCAGGTATTAATGGAATGTGTTGATTTCACAGCTATTGGGAGGCATCATGAGTACAGTAAAAGGACAAATGTTGGCAACAGAAATAGCAAGAATGGGAAGAAATTCCGCTGTACAAAAATTTCCCTTTGATCAAACATTAGTAACAAATTTCTTCTAAAAATTAGTATTAACCAATTTGAAATAACAGACAAAATTAGTGACATCTTCTGAACAAATACCGAGTTAATCTAACACCTAAAATTTTTGTATTAGTCAATCTTGCGTTGTCATTTTGTGTCTGATGTTTCTTATAACCAACATGATGGAAAATAGGAACTCCTACCCATTAAAAAAGAATAGTTACTATTTATTTTCATTTTTTCACACCTCCTACTTTCAGTGAGTACAGTAGTAATAAAACATGATCTCAGCACAATCAGTCTTCTTGTGTATCAAAACATCAGCTCCATGTTTCAGAATGAAAGAGAAGCATAACTAGATCCTTGAGACTTCAAAAAATTATGTGTTTTAACTCCAAATATGGTAAATAGAACTGGTGTGTATTTTTGCTTACTGATTTTTTAAAGAATCCTATGAATCTCTTTCAAATTTTTCTTGATTAAACATTTGACTACCCATTTACCCTATTTTCTGATCCGAAGGCAGTGGGAGTTACCTTAGCTCATGTCACAGTTCCTGACTAGAAAATCTGGGACACTTGGTAAAAAAAATTGATTTTCCACATTTTATATATAACAGGTGTGGATCAGAGCAATGATCCACACCTGTTACATATAGGCAGTGGTTCACCATTTTGTGTTTCCCTCCGTTCTCGGAAGAAGCTCTTCATTATGGGCTGAAATGAAGGTCAAAACTCTTACTTGAGTTCCATGCTGCCCTGACAAACCCCTGGAAAAGAATGGCTAAAACAAAGCCACACCCACTGAGAACGGATTGAACAAAAGGGCTTTGAAACAGCATTCGCTGGTTTGCCCCTTTTGCAGACTTGGTGAATGCTGCTTATCTTCACTATGTTAGAAATAGTGATTTTATTGCAGCTCTGCATAGTTCATTCATAGCTTTGCCGTGAATGAAATAGTTCCCATCTTTTCAGTTGTCAGAATCTCCATTAGAAATGCTCATAAGTTGAAATCTGCTTTTCCTTGACTGCAAAGGTTGTACAACACCTTTCCATATAGTAAATATTAACTAACTTATCACATGAAAATCATTCTCCCCAAATCAACAGCAGTTTAAGAGTTAAATACACAGCTTTGTGAATTCCCATGCAACTACAAGGACCGTGTAATTTTTTTTTCAAATTGCAAGTTCTATCATTTCAAACAAAAATAACTCTTCTCAGTACTCTTAGAGCTGCAATGAGGGATAGGCTATATCAATTTGATTAGAGGAATATTTTCCCTCCCTTGAGATTTACTTCCTACACATCTCTTGCAAAATCATTCATAGGAGTCAGTCATTTGGAATTGCAAATGTGGTATGGGACTCCTTGTCAGCTGACAAATGGGTGCAGTCACATTTAAACAAAGAAAGAAAAGACAGAAATCATACCAGGGAAGAGATTACACTTCACTCATTCTAACCATCACGACTCCAGTTCCCCACACTCATTCATTGTTGTGATTACTCTAATTAAGCAACTTCAATGGCTTACTGGGTCTCCTAGTTCATACATGTGTTATCAAAAGTACATCTTGCCTACCATGGTAGAAGAAACTGGGACAGGAGCTACTCTGGCTCACAAAAATACACTATAGTAGCTGTTCTGCATTGCTTCTGCTTGAAATTTTGTTGTACAACATATTTAGCCTGCTTGAGGAGCAAACTTGGAACAGCAACGTGGGAATGTCATTCACCTGTCATGTAAGCTGAACTTAATTATACAATAATTGCACATCCGATACACTGAGAGTGAAAGGAAGCAGCTCTTCCTTGTACTTCCCATGACACAAACATGTATTATTCATTCACTCAGTTGCTGTACTGAGGTTCTGTTGCAGGCATTACCATTTTGCTTTAAGGTGCAATGAGTAATTTATTAAGTAGTGATGCAGATGTTGATAAAAATGCTAAACTTGAGTCTGAAATGAATCATCGCAGAGAGCACCTGAGACTGACAGCCTAATCCATGGCCAGAAAAAACAGACAGTTATTGAGGTTGGGCAGGGCTGCTCTAAGGAAATCGTTACAATTTTTTCACGAGTCAAAGCAGAGATACTTATGAAGTATCTGCTTTTAAAAACAAACAAGCAAATAAACAAAAATTCTCCTAAAAGTCTGAAGAAAGGAATGGGTCAAGGTTCCACAATGCATGGTACTGCACTGACTACCCCCCACAGCTGGATATTATCCTGAAGTCATTGAATAGACTGTTATGCAATAGGAGGGAGTTCATGGAACTCACACCAGAGGTGACAACTAACAGAAACGGGGAGGAACAATATGCAATTGAAAAGCAAAGATATGCACAGCTTCTTGGAAAATTTAAAGGATTTGAAATTTTGTTTTACATTTGCACCATTAAAATCCACAGCTAGTTCATTATACACTTCTCTGTCTCAAAAATGAGGATTACATTATTCAGTTGCCTCAGTTTAATGTAGTCCATCCTGAAACAATCATTGCAGAAAAGGAAAGAAATGTGTAGAATAAACATATTAGTGAAAATCAGCATCCTGAATGGTATTAAAAGCCTCCCCAAACAGTTGTTAATATACTTATTTTTGGCTTACAAGATTTTATTCTGCCTGATTGACTGAAAGACAAATGAGCAGCTGTACTCTAAGAGACATGAGATACTCTGTTGTTTAAATTAGTGACAATATGTCCTGCATAAAAACGTAAACATCCTTTTTTAAAAGATCCCTCAGCCCAAAGTGCAGTAGGATGAAGGTCTAGCCAGTGTGAAAAGAAACTGCTCTTTGAAGAAAACTGCAGAGAGCAAAGTGAGAAAATAAGAGCTTTTTCTCTACCTTTTCATTCAAGAAACTACCTGGTCATACAAGAAAAAGGAGCCTTGCCTGTTGGCTGCTGCATGTACTCTAAATTTTACCTGTATTGGGACTGTCAAAAGGCCTCTTTTAGTCCAGTTTAAGAGAAGCTTCCAGCCAAACTGTAACAAGATTGTCAGACTAAAGTAATCATAAAGAGAAATCACAGATTCAGCATACAGAGGGCAAAAATGAATAGGGAAAGTCCCTTAAATCTTCATCAGCTCACCAGAAAATCATTTCCTTTTCAACTGATGGAGAAACATGAGAAACTTTATCAGTTTGCATGACAGAGCAAAATGCCTGAGCAAATTGTGACAATGGGCACTGCTATACAACTTAAACACTAAATATTGCATGTAATTAAATGCTCCTCCACAGCTTCTTCACATCTCTTTTCAGACACGTATGCACTAAAAAAATTTTTTTTTTCTATTTGCAAGGGAACATGAGTAAATATAAATTGTGTCCAGCTTCAAATGTCTGAGCAGGATATTCACACAGGCAGCTTTATTCGGCTGAAGACTGAAATAGACCCTTGCCTTCCATATAGTCAGTGACAGATAAATGACACTTGAGTGGATTGACTCATCCTCTGGAAACTCCACTGACTCATAACTCCATAGGTCACTAACTCAAGCACCCACTTTTGTTCAAGTGCACTAAGAGAATAAGGTTCTTTTCCGTGATAGACATCAAAGAACGCTTGGATTTTGTGTCGTTTTCTACCCTAAACTCTGCAGGGTTTCACACAGAAAATTTCGCCAAACTTCTAATCAGTTTTCAGGAAGATTCACCCAAAAATTTGCATTCAGCAAAATATAAATAGAAATATCTCTTTTAATTAGATATGGCTTGATTAGCCAATACCCTTCACTAGGATGTCTGATTATATTACAGATGGTTAGATTTTGGAAATTCACAGGACTAGGCTTGAGCTGGAAACAATGCATTGGAATCCTTCAGAATCCACATGGTATTTCTAAGGCCATGACAATTATTTTCAGGGTATATGAGGTGAATTTTTTATAAGTTGCCTTATTTGGAACATTGAGTTTTATTTTAATGTCTAAAGGAAATAACTCATTCAGCACAATAATCAGGATTTATTACAGCTTTGTAGTACCAAACTAAGCAGAGCAAGTGATTGGTTGTGGGTTTTGTGTGCTTTCTTCTTCTTCTTCTTTTTTTTTTTTTCCTACTGGGATGGTATATACACAAGGGTTTTCAGTGCTCTGCATCAACTAATGAGTGAAGCATCAATTCAAGCATAGAGAAGAGCTTAATGCATTCAACAGAAACTCACTCAGGGGCATCAATTTTAGAATTTCTTCTATTCTGAAGGAGTAAAACCAATATCCTTGTATATATGACTAGAGACATGTATAGCCAAATACAGTTTCAGATGAGAGAAAGAAGCAGAATGCTGGGCCAGAGAAATGCCTTTAGATTTTTCAAAAGTAATGAGGAATATTTAATAGCCACTTCTGCAGGATTTAAAAATTAAGAAAATGCAAAGCCAGTTTAGCATCTTATTATTATTAATTCATCATAGTGTGCGTATCTCAGGTTCCAGTCAGTTTGCATTGGCAATGGTGTAGGACGGAGCACAGACATTCACTTACCAGGTTTCTTTAAAGCTACAGGAATTCCAGAGATGCAAATGTGATCATGTTTTCTTACAGCTGCTAAATTGTCACAGCTGATGTATTCTTTAATGATATGAATACAGTGAACTACAGCTACTGGCACTCCCTAGAGCTCACTGGTTTCTTGGTGTTCAAGGGCAGACTTGAAAGCATCAGACAGTGAAGGTGTGAGCTGGGAATAGTGCTGTATTCAGAATGTTGCCCTCTCTTGCAATTTTATCACAGATTTTTTAATGATTCATATGTTTCCCAGCAGTGCCAATGACTGCAGCATTATATAGGTATAAAATCATGCAAGCTACTTCAGTTTTGGTGTTTTCATTAAGAACAAAAATGCCTGTTTGCAACATCAGGTCAGCAGCACTAGTAATAGAAAAGGGCTAATGAGAAATTAAGAAGGGATTAAAAATTATAGTGGCATTTGGCCCATCTCTGAGTTTCACAGAAGGGTGTAAACCCATGGATTATTAATTTTGGTGAACAACACAAAGAAAGCCTACCATAGACAAGAAACTCCCTTACACAGGTTCCTACTGTGACTCTACCCAAGGGGACTGCAGCTGTGAATATTCTGCATCAAGTGATGGGGTTTTTACATCATCACTTTTAAACCGGACCTTGGAAATGTGAAGTAGCATTGTGTGGCTTAGCAATGTGAATCAGAACTCTTCCAAAACATGCTCAAGACTTGATACCATTAGTGCACATCTGGCAAAACTCAGCTTTATTTGCATGGAAGTACTGAGAAAACAAAGATTTCTTTCACAAAACCATGCAATATATTGAACACCTTCCCAAGACCCTGATTTTACCTGTTTGCAGAGGTGTGTCAGGCTGGATGAGTTGCAAAAGAGCCTTTTTTTCTCAACCCTCCACCTTCAGCTGAGCCAGCTAAAGCATTGTGACCTTGATCCTCCTTACTTAACCAGCAACCTTGCCTCAAAGATACCTTCTCACTACTGATTCTTCGCCTTTGAAAGGCCACAGAGAACACACAATCTCTCCCCAAACCTCTTGCTTTCTTTTGTGGTATTTCAAGCATGTCTTTGTTTCTTTAGTTTACTATATTTTATCGTCACTGCAGCAAAAATCCCACAGAAGGCCACAGCAACAGGCTGATTGGATATGGAGAGTGATCAGTCATCCAGGGCTGCAAGGAACAGTGAATCCCAATTTCATTTCAAAATCTAATGAAGTTGGCCTCTCAAATCCACTTGATGTATCTAGTAATATTAGGCTTAGATTGAAATATAAGATTTCTTCCTCGAGAACTGTCATGATCATTCGACTCAGGGTTGTTTAGAATAGAGGAAAGGAGGGGAAAAGGGGAACATGGTAACACTTTCAATGACACAGAATTTTACTGGAATGAAGAAGGAAATAATCTTAGTCTTCATGTCCACAGCAGACAGGGACAAGAAATGTGTGTTGATTAGATGAAAGACATAAGATACAGGATACAGAAAACAGGACACAGGAAGGGGATTTTGATTAAAAAATAAATCAGCCCTCAATGACAGAGATAATGAGCTACTGTCAGAGACTGCCTGTGCAAGTCCCAAGTCACTGTCTTTGGGAGTTGCTAAGGAAAGGATAGCCATTAATAGCAATAAGAATGGAAAATCCATCACAGATGATATAGGGGAAATATTATCCTACTGGACTAGGTGACCCTATGAAGTTCCTCGTAGTCCTATGCCCCTATCAGTCTGGCCATTTGTACTCATATAGCAGATATTATACCAGCAATTTAGTCCTGTATTTCTCACAAAAATAACTATGGAAAGACACATCAATAAACAACTACACATTTGAAGCAAAGAAAAAAGATTGACTTGGTGTTGTACTGGTATTTGAAATAAAAATTCTATTAAGTGTAATCCTCTCCCCAAAAATTATTGAAGCATTTGGGGTGATTTATTATTAAAGCCAACTCTGGGGATTGAATGGCTGTGGTAGGAGCACGTGTTTATTTTCCTTTGCAGCATGCATTATTTATTTCCATTAAGTTTACTTTACTTTCACAGGACTAAGCACTTCTGCTTTCTAAGATGTATTGTCTTGTTACTACTGGGACATCTTACCCACTGACTTCATTGACTATTTTATCAAGCGTCAGACGGAGGCATTGGATAGTCTGCAATCAGTCCTGTAGTGAAGGATCCCAGGACCTTTGTCAAGGCCCAGTGTCATTACAGCTGCTAAACTACTGCTTCAGCTTGCACAAAACAGAAGGAAGGTGGAATAAGAGCGGGTATTAGTCACCAAGCTTTGCTGATGTCTTTTTCCACTTTCTCTTTTGGCTATCCCTTGGCTTGTTTCTGATATCTGAACAGAGTAAGGAGGAAATACAGTGCTACTCTGAGAGCCTGTGCTACCTGGAAACACAAGCATGTTCTCTGGAGGTTGTTTCCATCCCTTACTGTAGGCATAACTACAGCTGGATGTTCCAGGTGATTTGAGAATAATTATTTCAATGAAATGAGTACTGCTGATGCCTTTGCTCACCGTCCACATTTTATGGGTTGAGAAAATATTGCATCATTTAACAAATACACCAACTAAAGTGAAAAGCAGCTGGTTATGATAAGGAAACAAACCAACACAAAGAGCAATAATAATTTAGCTCGTGATTGGAAAAAGAAATAAGTAATTGGAGACAATGATTGTGAATAAGCCTGTCATTTGAAGTGGAATATTCAATTGTCTGCTCAAGCTAATTATTGGAACATTTCAGCACATGCTTTTCCCACTTTTATGGCCATATGGCAGCCTTACGTGCACTCAGAGCACCTATGAGAGGTCTCATTCAAATTACCTCAAGCATTTATATAATGTTTTCTATATGCAGAAGCCTGCAAGATTCTTGGCTGGATATAATCCTGTCTTTTCTATACCATCATAGCAAGAGCACTGGGAGCCAAGCAGAACCCCTCTCCTACCAGATCGTAGTCTGACCTTGCCCTGACTGCCTGACAGAAGGTGCAGGTGCAGAAGCTCCTTTCACCAGCTTTGCTGCTGTGTGCCAGACTCCAGCAATCAGCTTCACAGCAGATATTCCTCCTTACCAGGAGTCTGAGCTTGGATTGTGAACACTATTCCTGAGTCCATCTAGTGGATAATATAAGATAGCATATTTCTACACATGAATACAAGCACTCATATGTGGATTTATAAAATATTTTTCCTCTATTATAATCATAACAATCTTCAACGATATTAAAAATATGACATTTTGGCATAGATCTGAAATATTTCCTACAGATTAAACGTAGCAAAAGTACTCAAGTACTAATCTTGCTGAACACTGAAGTTTCCTGCAAATGTCTCTGACCATTCTGGTTGGTGAACTACATCACAGTTTTGCTGCTAATACAAAATGAAGGTAATCAAACTTCACCAGCCAGCTGCCAGTTCAGAAAAAGGTGACACACTATATCAGTTTGATGCAAACAGCTTTAAACTTTCAAAAAAAAAAAAAAAAAAAAAAAAAAAAAAAAAAAAAAAATCAAACCCAAAACAAACAAGCAAAAACTCAAAGCCAGGTCACTTATTACTTTACATTTGCAGAAAACTTCCTTTGCCTTTGGGTAGTAAAATTCTATTGTTAACATCCATTAATCTTTCTGTGAATAAATTTTATTCTCTTTACTTTTTTTCAGGCTATTCTTTTCCAATGCTTTTCTTGTCCCATGAGTTCTTATTACTGGAAGCTAAAGGCTAGTTATAGTGGCTGAAATGCAAATATTAGTCATTCACAGTATAGGAAGTCAGTTAAAAGGTGAAAAAGGCACCTTGCATCCCTTGTATACTTTGTTGATCCTTGGCTGAGTGCTCCATAGAGGTGAGTGTAGTGTGCCTTGAAGTTTTTGAAAGAAATTACCTTAATATTTCTGTTCTGGAAAAAGCTGAAGAGGAATGAATCTGTTCTCCACTCCTGTTCCAGCCCTGTCTCTGAACTGCAAACGTTTCCCACAGCACCACCTGCAGGACTATCTAGCTGGAGGTTAGAATTTTAATATATCAGGGGAAAGATAAAACATCAAATCTGGTATGATGCTGAAGGATGACAGTAGTGTTATCTCTGCAGACAGACTTACAGTCACACTTAATGCACGTAGCAATTAATTTATCAGTTTGTGTTCAGACATACAGACACTTTATGTACCATATGGTGAAAGTAAGACTTACTGCTCTTACAGATGTTTGACTAGAGGTGAGTTTGGGTAAAACTGAAAACCCTTTAAACCTATCTTCAGACACTAGGGGTTTTTTTGAAGAAAAAACTTAACTTGCACTTTAGTCTTGTGTCTCTTAAAAAAACAAAAACACAACAACAACAACAAAAAAGGCCTCTGAATAAAATATATTGGTATTACTAGAATTTCAAGAGAGGAGAGGCATCAGATGGTTGTAGAAGAAGAAACACGAGTTATCACTATGTTAAAAGCCTTCTTCCATGGGTCTCCCACCTGGCTTCCAGCAGGTCCTACAGAAGTACATCCTACCAGACACTTTCTTCTTTATTTGAGATCATCATTACTCCTTACTGCTGGTGATAGCCAGTTTAAAATACATTCTCCAGCTAAAAGACACTCTTAACTTTGTAGCTGCATATCAGCAAGAGCGGATTACACTCACAGGTGCCACATTACTGTAAAAATTACTTTTCCATTTCTGCTTTCTCATGCTTCCCATTCTCCCTTTAGTACTGACTTCAATTCCTTTCAAATCCTACCAAAATTGTTTCACTTTAAGAAACTAAATTAAACTACTACCCCAAGTAGCTCATTGACCCATTTAATTGTACTTAACATTACACTTACCATTCCTTCTCACTGGTCTTAAACATAAGCCCATTGCTAATTTGTTTACATGCAATATTGCAAATTAGTGTTGATGACAGCTACATGACAATTTCAGTAGCTCATGAAAAAACCTTGTTCTTAATGCAGTAGTTTTTTCAACAGTTCTTTGTATTGTAAGAAAGAAAGCAAAATTATATTGTCTGTCAGAGACTAATCAGACTAAACCACTGTTTATTATTCTTTACCTTGAATTAAAACCTTAAATTTTTTAAACCATGATAAATTATTGGTGAAATTTTTATTCTATGTTGCCTTTTGGTGTATGATTTCTACTTATGTTTCTAATTAGAAATGTCTCACACAATTTTCAGTGAGGTTTGAAAACATTGTTTGAAGAATTATTTTCAGGTTTCTTTTATTTACTTCCTCAATGCTATGACTATGAATTATGGAGCAAAGCTAGGCCGAGTCAGAAATGATGAATGGAAAGGGAAATGGAGATGGATGAGGAAAAATGGTCATACTTCTGATCCCTGAAGTGGTTCAACCGTGCCTTGGTCCCTCTCATCTGTGGAGCACCTCCCAAGCAATGCTTGCTGAGAGCCCTTGTCAAGTGGTTGGGTTGAGGTCTCCTGCTGTCTGTGCTTCTCTTGGCTATAAGGTCTAGGAGCTAGAAATCAGGAAATAACCCTCTGCAATGTCAGTCTTGAGCCCTCCCTTGTCTATGGAAAAAAAGGTGTGCTACCAACAGTACTGATCTTCTGCTCTCCGGGGTCTGATCCTACTCTGCAAAAAGAGTTTTGCAGTGTCACAGCTGCAAACTACATCCTTCTGTAGGAATAAAGTGCTGGAATCCCTTGGGAAAAGAATATGGACTAGCAGGTGATGAAAAGGACCAAGAGTAATACAAGCTAACAGGGGTTAGGAATATACTGTGAAATCACTGAACAGCCACCGGTTACAGAAACCTTCAATTATTTTCACATTCAAAATATCATCCACAATGAGTGAAGGATGAGAGAATTTAGGTCATCCAAGGTTCACATTGCAATGCACAGATTTGTAATATTTTACTCTTTATCAAACCATGGGAAACTTCAGTTTAAATTCATTAATTCTAGAAAAATCTCACTATTGAAGTTGATGAAGGGTTTAATTTTTTTCCCCACACATAAGGCAGCCATGAATATTTATTGATTACTTGTGAACATAAATATTTATATTTATTTGAGGATTATGTTTACAAGAACAAGGAAAAGACAAAGAATATCATGTGGCAGGTAGCTCTATCATGCCCACTTCACAAAACTGTTTTTCTTTAACTATGAAGTGTTCCAGAGGCTTAAGGACTAGAAATTAACTACACAAAACAACAGCAGAGCTAATGCATGGCCTCACCTAGCAAAATACTTGTATTGATTTCTAATAAATGTGCTTGTCACTTGGTAGATTGCTTTTTGGTAGATCTTTCATTACAATTTTCTTATGGTCTTGAATGCCTGGAGTTCACAACTGCTTTTGTCATGTTCCAGAACAGATAATACATACCAAGATACACAAAAAATGGAGGAGTCAACTTTCTTTGCGTGTATTCCCTTCTAATGAATCCAGAATAGGTTCTCTAATACACACTCTTATTTCTATTTTATGCTTCAAATACAACAAAATAATCAACACAGTGAATCTACATTTGACATAGATATTATATTTTTCAAAGCAATTAACTTTCCTCAGAAAAAAAGGAGAATTTTGATGTACAAAAAAGACAAAGGGATTCATAGATATTTTACATAGAACAGTTCAAACAGGCCAGAATTTTCTTTCACATTCAACAAAATTTACTCAATGTAGCCTATAAGATTTTTTAAACTAAACTCTGTCTGAGTGTGGGGTTGTGTAAAAGAATGGTTAGAACCAAGCATTCACATGGCTGGGTGGGTGATTGATCAGGCGACCAGTACAGTTCTTCTGAATGTCTGCCACAGGCAATTTAGCTGCAAATGACTATTTCATTTTCTTGAGTGTGTGTGCATTTCTCTGGAAAAGGAGCTGGGCATTGATTTTGGGCCTCTGTATGGGTACAGGCATTGGAGCAGAGGGAACCCTGCTAGTTTTGTTAACCTAAATGCTAAAATTCATACTAAAATATACTGGGGGGAGACGGGAAGGGTTTGACATGTCTTGACACTTCACACAATTTAAAGAGCTATGTTGCTGACATCCATAAATGTAGAAAATGTCTGAGGTCTCCCTTAAACTATTCTTCAGAGTACAGGATGGTTTAAACAGCCTCTCTCTGAAATTTTGTTCTCAGTTGTTTACATGGTTTTGCATGCAGAGAAAAATCTTTTTGTAGAAGTGCCATGTCTCAAAATTATTTCAATATGAGGTCCAAGAGTTACTTGTGAAAAATCTTGCCCTAGTTGGTTCAAAGGAAATTGCTTTAGAAAGGGACTGGTGTGAAGGACAATGGTGTCCTTTCTTTGGCCTACAGTATCCTTTTAATTACCTATCCTTTTAAGGGTTTATTAAGTAACCTCTCGCCTGTGCCGAGCCAAGCAGTGCTTATTTCCAGTAAAGGAAAAAACCTGTCAAGTACTCTGGTGCTTTGAGTAAAAGAATAAGGAAAATTGAAATAAAGATTAGACCCATAATTTCAACAGTGTTTCTACCTCTTTTAAAATGTTAAGAGAAATGACAAAACATTGTAGGAAAAATGAATGATCTGACACATTCACATGCACTGACACCTTTCTATTCCTTTACCTTTATAAATGATACTCCATTAGAAATATGCTTTGTTCATGCCAACAGATCTTGATTTGATAAGGAAAGTGGGTATCACACACAGATACATGTGGATAAGACCACCACAACGAACTCGTGTTCGGCACAGAAAGGTTTTTAAAGTCTTTTAAAAGTCAATACACAGCTTATCACCACTAGCACAATGCACATTGAGATCATTATTGTCCCTTCTTTACTCTCACCCAGACTCATTGTACTTCAGATCCTTGATCCCAAACATGAAACCTTCCTGCTCCCTCCACTCTTCCTCCATCAAGCCAGAAGGTACATGACTCAAGAAATTTTCAGTTTTTCACAAACAATCAGCAAAGCATATACATGTGAGCAGGATGCTAGGGGGAAACTGGGAATAAATTAAATCACATATATGCATTCATACACATACCACAACTTCAGCCCACATATCTCAGTTTTACTTACAAATAATTGCCACAGCTCCCAACACTACTACAGCTTTATCAGTGCTGGCAGCCCTAGTGTAGATGGCACCCCAGCAGCTGTCAGCAGCATCATGTCTATGAAACCAGCTCAGTGCCAATCTAATTAGCACGGTGCTGAAACAGCTGCTGGTGCTGGAGAGCTGTGAATGTTGCAGCTCGTCCTACCACTAATGTCAGTGGAGCTGCAATAGTGGGAATGTTCTGTAAATGTTCCCCGGTGCAGAACAAGCGTATGTTGGCAGTGACCTGGATTTCTCTCCTTGTTGGACATAATACTTAAAGTAAGGTGTCAAACTCAACTCTGTACTTTAAATCTAATTAAGGACTCCCCATCCTACATGTTTCTTTAAAAATGTTGATGTCCTGTGTTTCTGATGACAGACTCCCTCCTTTAGCACTGCCTATGATCCCCCTGGTTTAAAGAGAGCTGTACCTGCAGTGCAACCCATGCAACTCCTGCTCAGCACTGAAGAGAACCTTGTGAAAAGACCAAAACTATTCTGTTAACAGGTCCCAAAAGGGCACTACCTGGTATTATCATATCTTAATGAGACAAGAAGGAGAACTCACTATTTTTAAACTACTACAATGAAGTTGTATATACCTCAAAAGAGGTCACAGATAAGCGTCAATATCTGATGCCTCCCCTCTGTCACTCAGATTAATAAATATCTGTATCTTCAGAGGGTCTTTCAGTTACCAAAATCATTTTGTCTTTTAAAAATGACAATTACGTAACAAAGATTCAGGATGAGAAAAACAGATGAAATGCCAATTAAGTATAGTCAATCAGACAAGAGTCTGTCAAAAAAAAAAGATATTTAAACATGCATTCTTCCTGGGGGAACAGTCCCCACCAATCTGCAGCTCACGTGTTACACAAAGGGTAGGAGGAAAAGACAGGTCAATGAGCTCATTGGAAGAGGTAGAACTTTTAACTGATGTAATTTTCTCCTTGAATAGAAGGGATATGGGAAGATGATCTGCTCTCTGTTTCATGGGGAATACCCCAACAGTCTTTCCAAAACACTGGGCTTGCAATAAGGACATAGGAGAAAGTTTGGGAGGGGAACAGGAAGATGTGTGTCCAGAAAACACTTAGGAGAGTTCATATTTTGGAGGAGTGAATTAAACAGAACAAAACTCTGCCTGGTGTCTAAATTAAACCAAACAACCTTTTCTCTTGGCATACAGCAGAGATATAAGCCAGGATGGAGTATGATTTATTGCAGTGGAAACACATTCCAGGCAAGAATTGTCTCTTTTCCATTCTTGCATAGCATAACAGGATCCTCTTGAGTACTGCCACTATATAAACAACTGGTGACCCTTTGCTGCAGCTGAAAGCTTCCCGTTGTCTTCAGTGAACCACAGAACATCAGTGATCCACTTAAAGCATTACTGTGAAAATCTTCCTCAAAATCTCCCATTTACTTGTCAGTACTTACACAAAATGATAACAGGCCTTGCATTTACCTTTGAAGGGCAGGCTGGGTGTGTGCTGTATCCAGCTCTGCAGTTCTGGGAATAAATGGCCATTTCTCACTCAGCAGCATTACCAGGGTCCATGAGATCTTTGCCCCTGCCCCATCCCCAAAACATGATGGCCAGAAATCACATTCTGAACACAGACCCTTTCCAGTACATCAGGAATTAAGAGAATCTGTCTGCTAACATAGCAATCAGTGCAGATGGCCTTCTTCTAAAGCTCCTGCTGGCACAGAGTAGTGGCAGATTGTTCAAAGAGGGATAGATTTGGGGAGCAACAAAGAACCCAAGGATAAAAGTACCACCCAGCTTTGTTCCATGTGCAAAAGGAAGTCTATTCTGTGTCCCTTTTGCTTCCTCTGTTGCAGGAAGCAAGGGATTTTGAAGTAGTGAAGTTTAAAGACAGGTGACATAAAAAGCAAATATTTTGCTTCTCTTGGCTCCACAGAAATTAGGAGTTGTCATTCCACTGAGAGTTCTTGGAGAGAATTTTTAATGTAAGGCTCTGATGGTTATGGTACTTCACAGATATGAATACCTGTAAGGTTTGAACTCTCATTTCACTTTTAATCACTTATCAGATCCATTGTTCCTGAGAAAACCAAAGATTTTTTAAACTCTCCTCTGTGGGAATATTTGAGCTCTTGCCTTTATATACCTGGAAGTGATATGCTCTGTTCTGCTAGCTGAAAAGAGGAATTCTATTTTAATCCCAGTTATGTCTTTGTAGGGATGTACAGATCTACACGCAAAAATATATTTTGCCTGTTTATGTCCACAGTCACTGAACCTCCTGTTAATATACCCATGGGAAAAACAGGGGAAATGGTGCTTTTAAAGTATACCCACGTGGTTACTCTGACCAAAGATAACTGCTCTTTATTAAGACAAAGAACATAGAAAATTTAAAAACCAAATCAGCATAAAATAGTGAAATCTTACAGATCAGAAAAATAGCTATGAAAATTCCTTATATCAGTAGCAGTCTCATGACTCGTCCAACTCTTTCAGTTTCACACTGATGTCACTTCACCAGTTAATAATTTTTCACTGTTACTTGCAAGTTAGCCCAGCTTTATTTTTAAATACCCTTTAAATGCACATTATGTAACTTTCATTATTAAGTTAATGTGTTAGGAAGTATAACTGTATTTGCTGCTTGTGTGATATTAAATTGATTACATGTCAAATAAACTTACCTATGATATAATTAATAAAACTTAATGAGGATTTTTTGATATTTGCACTACAGCTAGAATCTAGTTAGCACTGAAATGTCAAAGCAATGAAGCGCCTAAAACTAAGTTTTGTTTCTTTTAATTGACAGACCTAAATAGAAATACCCTCCAGTAATGCCAAGAGTTAATACACAATCTGCCAGCTAATCTTTATTGTAAGTCAAAATCTGGGAAAAGAAACCTATCTTCAAAAGTTTTCCTTGCCATCAGCTTGTATTTTGAATTAATATGCTGATCCTAAATGTCATGATTCACCAATAAAGTACAAATGCAGGAAGACATAGTGGAAGCCTTTTACTCCTTTTTGGCAGAGGAAGACAACAACATTTTAGCAAGTTGGTCATCTGTGCTGTCCCCATGAATGAAGATAACACAGTTCATTGATTAATTTAACCTTATGAAAATAAGAGAAAATGCTCTACATTCCTTGAGAAAAAACAAAAGAGAAATAAGCTAAAAGTCCATTCACAGCAACAAGTAGAGGATTCTTGCAAAGTTTTTCTTTAACCAGACTACCCAGAAATATTCCCTGATTGTGAGGAGGGGTTTTATTTATTTACTTGCCATCTCTCTCCTGGTGATCTCCATTTACCTGGATTCAATGATTCTGACACAATTAAGTGAGAGGGAAGATACAAATGAACAAACAGCAACAAAAGGAAAATCAAGTGCCCCTTGGCTTGCTACAGGCCTTGAATCCAACATTCAGAGCCTCTCTGGACAACAGAACTTGCAGTGGGAGCAAAGAGGCAGAAGTGCAAGTGGTGGGAACTACTGACACTCTGACATATAATAAACACAATCTACAGAGCTTGTGCAAGAGATTATACACCCGTCCTACCATACTTCACTTTCTATTTTTACATACACTCTGGAGCATAGGTCAAACTCCTAGTAAACAATGGGATTTTTGTTTATGTACATGCATTTTCTCTGCAGCTTCTTCCTCACAAAAGCTCATTCCTGTACTTTACACTCAGGCTGCAAATTGCATCACTTTTCCTTATCATAACTTCTTTTTTTTTTTTTTTTAATGCATTTTGGAAGTTATTCTATAAATATAAATAATGTATTCCACTGAATATCATTTCCATTGAAAATCATTTTTTGAAGGGAATTGTTCTTGTGTTCCCACTCAGAGAAGGGTGATGGAGGTTCCCTTTAAGATACTTCCAAAGAATAAACTTATCTTGCTATAAATTAGCTAGTATCTTTATAATTTCCCATTTAAAAAGACAGAGAACATCTTGTTTAAATCCTTCCCTCATGCTTCAAAAATGCGACAGAATGGAAAGAATAGATTTTGTCTCAATTATCTGGATGTTGATCAAGGGAACTGATCTAATTTTCAGACCTTATTATATCTGGCACTAATCAAACATGTATAAAGGAATTTTTTACTCATTAAACCATATTTTATGGTATAGAAATGTACTGCTCTGACAAAAGAGTAAAGAGACACTCAGAGAAAGGTTTTTAGTTCCTGTTTTAGTAGTCCTCTGCAGACTCACCCAAAGTAGCTCTGCCTTTGCCAACCCAAGAAAAACGCGGGAACTTGGTGGGGTGGTTGTGGATGAAGGTGCCTGGACATGAGTTGCTAGGATTTGATGACTGAGACATCTTAAACCCCCATCTCAGTCCAAGGTAGTCAAATTGGTATGGGCCAGACCACTTCCCTCTGAAAAAGTGTTGCAGTCAAAGCTAAATGGCTGCAGCAGTGTGTGTAAGGACTTAGGGGGAAAATTATTGAATGGAGTGTAGACAAAAGACTGAGATTTGAAAGTGCTGGGTTTGAACTTGTAAATTTTTTCATTCCGTGCTGTTTGTAAATGATTCTACAGTACGTGTACGTAAATTTGAGACTTGTGCCATGAATCTAAACTTATTTGGCCATAAAAATAAGTGGCAAATCTAAGTCAAGAAGATTGTACAGACACAAAGAGAAAACATATTAAACCTCTGTGCACATAGTTTAAAGGCTAAACTTTAGCCTCTTCTCCTGACCTACAAAATGTCCCTACTGCTCCCTGTCACCTCATTAGTGGCTCCACGTGTTGGTTAAATGAGTCATCCCTTTATGAAATGAACTACTTATGCTTTAAAGTCCAGTCTCAGGCTAGTTCTAAATTTTAAACCAAAACTAATTAAATATTATTACTGCAGCATTCCCAAGGAGACTATGATGGGATGAGTGATGAGATGCTATGGTTTGTTTGGTTGTACACACACACTTCACACACACTTCCATGAACAAATGAGTAGAGGAAGGGAAGGGGTGGAAAAGACTTGCTTATCCCAACAGAGGAGAAGGTATGCCACCTTTGGTTAAAAAAAATCAAGCAAATGATTCCTCCTTGGGAAAATGTTGTGGCAGGCATTGAGTCACAACTGCTGTGGCAGAGCTGCCCGTTGCTCGTTCCTCAGGTAGGAGCAGACAGGCACAATCTAACACTCACCTGGCAAACTGAAGAGGAAGACGAGACAAAGAACTCCAGTGTCTTTCAATATTAGCCTTCATCTTAAATGTCTGTTATCTTGTAGCTCATTAGGTGGTATTATTTTGTCATAAAGTTCCTTAATGTCACAGAATATTGCTCCCAAAGGTGAGGAGGTTTCAGTAACAAGCAGGGGCTTCTGTGCTTTGGCTGATGATTAAAAAACCCTGCCAGCCTGTAAGAGCAAGGCTCTGGTCATAAACTTCTTTCTCTTCTGTGATTTCACCTTTTCATTAGAAGAGAGAGCTTTGTTCTAGGCCTGTGGTGGTGAGCTGGGAAAATAGGGCTTCAGCAAAATACTGAACATTCAAAAACACATAACAGAAATTGCAGTGAAATACTTCTCTGAAACACATTCTAAAAACCTGGCTGTACAATGTGTCCTCACATCCAGCATTATACTTACAGAAGCAGGAAGAAAAATAACCTGTGCCTATAAACCATACACAATATAGATTGAGGAAAAAAAACAATCAACAAAATGGCTTCTTACCTGTTTTACTGATGGCTTCTTTATAATTTTAACACTCTTTACATGGAACTAGAATACATATGGGGTAGCTTTTTTGCCTTGTTTCAAACTGCAACCAGCAGATTGATTTTTAAATGTAGGATCAGGGAGAAAAATTTTTCTCTGAACACAGAAGTCCTAATTTGAGTGATGCGGCATGGAAACCTCAAAATGGCTGAGAGCACCAAGCTATCACTTAATGTCAAACCTCCTGCACAGCTAACAGCTCATCACTATACCCACAAGAAAACAGGCAAGGACAGGTAATTCAACCAAATCCCCATTAACAAGAGATATCTGAAATACTGAATCTGTTATAGATAAACAACAGTTCCAAAGAATTTTTCAACCTGGTGATTATTTATCAGGATGTAAGTCTGCCTTGCAAAGACATGTGTTGGAAAAGACACAAAGGCTTCCAGTTCAGCTAAAATGGGTCATTTTACTTATATCCACATTCCAAGCTAAAACCTATATTGAATTAAAAAGTAGTAAGACAACTGATTACTAGAAATAAATTTCCCCTGCATAATTTGGTAAGAATTTAGAACTGGAACAATTTAAAAGTGTAAAACCCACAGAGAAGCACTAATACAATTTGCAGGATCCAAGCCTCGGGGGAAAAAAGAAAAAAGTTATTTTGATTTTGATTTTAAGGAGTTTTACCTACTTTAATCTGCATTCCTTTGGTGCTAAATTAGTCGAGTGTGTCTTCTTTAAGTACAATTGTTGTTTTCTTCCTTTGAAAAAGGAATACAGTGTATTCCCTATGTTTATTATTGTAGTCAGATCTGCTACATAGTCAATTTTTTTCCTAAAGCTTTGCATAGTATTAAGGTCATGTTAACAGAGCTACAGCTGCCTGCAACCTCCATCACCTCCACCTTTCCTTAAAAAATGTATTTGCTACATTTGCCATTTTTTAGTTATATGGAAACTCTGGTGCTAAAGAACTATTAAAATAAAACTTACTATTACTAATGCATAGCTATTCCCGTGGTTCTGTTTAGCACAAAGAATATTTATTGTCCTTTGCCTCAAATCTAGATATGTAGCAATAAATCCACCTAGGCACTATTTCCACCATCTTCACAATCTGTACGTCATCTAAATATTAAGGCAAAATTAGACTTTAGTATGCTTAATTCAATGCAACAAGTTTAGTGGGTAAGCCACTCTTTAAAACCCTGGAACTGTAATGTTCATTTTGCCTCTAATAAATAATAATAAATAAAGGTGTATTGGGGTTAATTGTGTTGACAATGAAAGAGCTGGTGATACAGATATAGGAAAGGATTCTGTATAACTCATTATCTTTAACTTATAAATAAATTATTATTCTATTTTCCTTTTTATTCTGAAGTGATCTCAGACATTAGCTCTGCTTGTGAAACTTCACAATTCAAAGACAACAAAATAGCACTTTATCAAAAGCTTAAAACAACATCCCTCATATAATACAGATGTTAGGGAAAATAGCAGAAAGAGAACCTGCATCGTTATCTAAGATCAAGCCAAGACACCATCAAAGTACATTGGTATTTATTCCATTTCCCTGGATGTATCGTTCCCACATAGCCGTAACTCCATATAACACATATTTCTACTGACTGTTCTACTGAAGTGTGATGCCTAACTTGAGCAGAGCATTTGAGGTTAATAATTGCAATGCTATTCAATAAAATCCTGTCTCACTTGCTGTACTACAAATATTTTGTGTGGTGAGTTTAACTGTGTCTTCTAGTGATGCACGAACTCATCCAGCTAGTAAGTAGTAACAGTTACTAGGGTGCAAGCTGAAAATATTTTGAAACACATAAAACAGGTTTATGTGCCTTAATTTAATTGAAATATAGATATGCTATGGTAATATAACATCTCTTTATAATGCCTTGAGTATCACTTTTATGCAGTATTTACTGTGTAACAGACATTAAATCTTTGGAGAGCTCATGGATATTGCCAGAGTCTTTTGGCCTCCCTAAAATATTAAAACTCAGACTTGAGGAGTTGTTTGTTTTGTTTCTGAATAACCCTTCCTTGGAAACAAACTACTTGATCACTAGCTGTGATCTGCTCTGAGTTCCTTGATGGACCTAGGGCACCCAAAATGAATATTGATTGTTTGGTTAGAGCACCAGCCTGGAACAGAAGGGTTGTCTCTCTGCACTGCTGTCCTTGCTTTAATCACTTCATGAGTCTTATTGTGACAAAGGGCTGAGATTAATTTCCCAAGGTGATTTTTTATTTTCCGATGAAAAATAGCATATGAGAACTTTACATTATCATTAATAGCACTAAAACTGAGCATACCAACAGAGAAACCATTGTTTTCTAGATAGACAGTTACAAGTATTTCTCAGTTATTCTCCCTTCCTAAAAGATACATGTACTGTGAAGTTTTTTTAAATTTTATTCTCAAAAACATTTAACCAGGTTCAGTATCATGTGTGCAAAGCTACCTTAAAGCTGTTCATTTTGTCAATATGAAGAAAGAACACAGATCAAATTATTTCATCTCTCAGAAGACATTCTTCTCAAGTAGAACAAGACTTTGGTGATTGCATTGCAAGCAGATCATGTCAATACTATTCTATGACTGTTCTGTAAATGCAATTTTTCACTGAATATAATTCAATTAATATTTTTGCAGTATTCATACTCATATAAATTATTCAGCTAATAATGGCAGTATTTTGAAATAATTACTCCTTTCTAGATTGTTACCAGTCCTAGCTGCAGACAAAGTAGGCAGAATGTTTCAGTCTACGCATAACAAGCACAAGTTATCATTACAATTTCATCAAATGTGGGCATTTCTATTTATCTTATTTTTTATGAGCCTATGACCCTGCTCTTACCATGAGCATAAGGAAGTCTCCTCCAAAGTTTCTTGAAGTTAGAAGGAATATTTCCACTGATTTTCATGGCCTTAGGATGAGCTCCTGGTAATTCTGACAGCACACAGATAGCCATGTTCAGCTTCAGAAAAGGATCCCAACTCATGAAAAGCACTAAACACGGACTTGGTTTTACACAGCCATTTAAGCAATTTTCTAGGAAGAAAAGAAATGGGATTTAAGGTTATTCTAACCTAATAAAATACGTACTAAATTACCTGTGTCACTGTCAAAAATAATTTTAACTCACGATCAAATGCAAATTGATGCTTGACCAGTCAAAACACCAATAATTTCCAAAGCTAACCACACTTGTGTTATAGAACAAAATTGTGTAGGTAACCCAGCTCACTTAATAACAATGATCTGCATTGTCATTCCTTTATCTGAATTATGCATGACAAAACAAGTCACTTATTCAGGCTCTGTTCTTTAACTGGTTCAACATCAATACAGGAGAGCAGCACACTTGAAAAGAAGTTTTACTACCACACTTTTTCAATCATATATACAAATGCAGCTATTTGATGAGAAGTAAACTTCCAGACCTGGATACCTACTACACTGAGAAAAATATATACCCCAAACCCCCCCAGCTCAGAGTCAGATTCCACTCTCCCAACCTCAGTCTGCAGCAGTATTGAACGCACAAAAATTCACTTGGAACAGTAAAACTTTGCCAGCATTCCTGTCTAGGAGTTCCTCACACAAACACATTTCAGCCTTTGTATTTCTGTAATTGTTCCTAGCTCCTCACAGGACTGAAAGCATTTGCTCTCTGCATACAGTGTGTGAACCCCTGTCTGAGAAACCAGCTGATTTATTCCTTATTCTTCAGTCAGGATCCTTCTGCAGTCAGGATGAAAGACCTGGTGAGATGTTTCCCTGCCACTAAGAAACCCAAACTTCATGAAATGTAAATCAGACCCATATCCTCCAATCCCACACAGAATTAGGTAAGAGAGATTTTATTAGCTGGTATATTTTCAGCCTATACCTCAAGATACAGCTTTATCAGACTTTAAGCAATACAAAAAGCAGGACTAAAGCACCCTACCAAACACCACAAGATCCAGCATAAAAATCACAGGTTTTTTGCTGGGTATCATCAACACCCTCTTTTTTAATTTCTTAAAAGGCTTCTATTCTACCAATTTTATTATTTTCCAGTGGAACAGAAATGTTCTAGATGCTAGTCTTCGAAAAAAGCTTTAGTGAATAATTCTAGCTTTAAAGATTACAGACATGTTATCTTTTTCTTGTTTCCTACTGAGATTCCTGACTTTTCTAAGTCTCTGGATTTCATCTCCCACTATGGGAGATAAAAAATAAGACCTTCATGCTTATGAATTTTTAAAATGTGAAATGCAAGTGCAAGATGAATAGAATTTTGAACACACTGTTACACTATGAGTGATTACCCAAAAAATGTACAGGACACATACAGATACTTACACATTTAACATGATTTCTAACCCTATGTCTCTAAGCTGTTTTTTCCTGATGCTTTATTCTGCACTCCCTTGGCCATAAGATAGTGTGATACATCCTTCTTTTCATTGTACTTGTTTTCTTCCTTCAGAAAGGAGGGAAAATCCTCCATGTTTGTTCTTTCTGTTTATACACCAGTAACATATCTATACCTCCTCTGCCATTTCTTTCTAACTTTTTTTGCCTTGAATCCACTTACAGTGCACATTCCATATAAAACCCCTTTTCCCTCTATAAACTATAAATAACTATTATATCAAGTGTTGTCAACTGGATGTAGGAATTTCTGATACTTTGACTCATGAAGCAACAACAGACAGCTGAAAGTTTCACAATGTGCATTTCGTGTCTAATCATCTGAGTTATTTAACTTATTACCTTATTACCTTATGCTGATAATCAAGTTCTTTCATGTAGGGATTTCCACCTGACATGAGCCCTGATTTTAACATTATTTCTGCAGAACAGAACTTCAGGTGGTTGCATGTTTGTATAGTTACCCTCACTTTAGATCAGTCTTCTTCCATTTATTGAGGAGCAGGTGCTGAGACAGCACAATGTGATAACCTGGAATAGATAGATTGTGTTTTGGGGTGAATCCTAGTGGAGGAGCCTGGGATCACAAAATCCTTTCCAGCTGGCATCAGGGCTGAGTTCAGAGGCTTCATGAGTAAAATCAAAGCACAGAATCCCAAAGAATAGTTGAGGCTGAAAGTGATCTGTGGAGGCCACCTGGTCCAACCCCCTGCTCAAGCAGGAGCCACTCAGAGCTGCTTGCCCAGGATCATGTCCAGATGTTTTCTAAGTATGTCCAGGGAGGGGGACTCTACAGCCTCTCTGGACACTTTAAAATTGTGCTTTCTGATGGTCAGAGGGTCCTGATGGTTCAGAAACCTGTTTCAGTTTGTGCCCCTTGTGCTGTCACTGGGCACCAATGGAAAAATGTTCGCTCAGCCTTCTTTACACCCCCTTGCCAGGCATTTACACACATCCATAAAGGCTCCTCCTAGAGCCTTTTCCTCTCCAAGCTAAACAGTCCCAGCTCTCAGTCTTTCTTGATACTAGAGATTCTCCAGTCTCTTCATAGCCTTAGTAGTCCTTAGGAGGTGATCCTTTAATTTTAAATAAATTTCTTTGCCTCCTATACCCTCCAGGGCTTTGAGCCTTTAAATCATCAAAATATTTACATATTCAAAAGAGGCCTTGAAATTGCCTGGAAATTATCTCTAACTAAAGGAAAATGTCAACAAAAAAATCAAAAAGCCAGACTAGACAAGCAGATGATGAATGGGTACAAAATGTTCTCTGTGGTCTATCTTCTTTCCCCCTGAATTAAGAAGAAACATGCAAATTTAAAACCCTCCTGGCTGAGGCAATACTCCTGTTTCAGGTTTTTTTAATTCAAAGTACTCACAAATTCATGAAGGATATATATAAGTCAAGAAAGGTAGGGAACATGCTACTATTTCACTACTTAATGGTAATAAATATAAGACAGGAAAGAAAACATAGAAATATAGCAAGAAAACAGAGAAATTCAGTATGTTTTCCTCTGTGGTACATCCAGTAACATTACTGCATCTTTTCAGCCATACCAGTAGGCTACACAAGAAACTCACTGATGGAGACTTTGCCATCTCAGAGTAGAGGGGGTTTTTTCCTGCTGAGAGCATCTCAGCACCCTCAGGAGACTGGCTCACATAATCCTGAACCAAACATGCCACTGAAACTTCTATCTTGTGACTCAAATGGGAGCCCAGTGGCATTTTTTGACTATTTTTAACTTAAAAGAGGGTGTAATTCCTTCACATTCAAGATAGCAAAGAGACAAAACAGAATGCGTTAATAGTATTGCAAAACCAGTTCCTTGTCCTGTTCCCTCAGACCTCTCAGAATGTTCAAACTGGGTTGAGTACAGTTTACAAAGATTTAGTCATGGGAGATTTCTAAACAAAAGGCTTCCAAAAGGGGAGAAGAATAGGAAGCTGGAAGTCAGTCAGACCCTCTACACAAAACATGAATATCTGAGGTAATAAAAGTAAAGCCTAAGAAAAAACTGTGTTTTACTCCTGCCACCAATGGGTTCAGGATTGTAACAGGAAATCACTATTTCCTCAGACTCCTGCAGCATGCAACCTCTAAGTTTTTCTCTTTTGATATATATCTACCTCAAGCTCAAAAAGCCAGCTGTATCACTGAGGATGGAGAATTTCCACTACTACTTCTGCTGATTCCTCCAGATGAGGAAGAAGAAAGCTGGGAAAGCCCTTGGCCCTGCTGTTTCTTGCTTTTTGAAGTGCCTGACTCTGATCCTGAGTAAGGGTGATGCTCATGAAGATTGTGTGTGCCTGTATTTCTTATAATTTCTGTTATGACTCAGCACTGCTCAGAGCCAAAAATAATCAGCTGCTGCACAGTATTAAACCACCCAAAACACCACGAGGTGCAGTACTGCACGTCAGAATACTGCTAAAATTGCAATTCAGAAAAGGGCCTTAGGCAAGTCTGGCTTGCAGAGGTTCTGTGTGTTTCAATGTGCTAGTGTGATCAAATTTAGAACATAAGAATACTTTGTGGTTTGTCTGGGGGCTGGGTTGTTTTGTTTTAAACAAAAGCAACCATCAGTATCATGTTGGCAAAAATAATTCCTCATGGACTCTTCTGGATGGTTTGCTATTTATACCACGAGTCTGGATTTTATCCTTCTGTGTATTCCTTCCCAGAGTTCAAAATAGAGCAAATTTTTTCCACTGAACCAATAGATTTTGGTTAAGAAAACAAAAAACTAGAAACTTTGAATTATCCTCCATACCTAAAAAAGGACTGTTGGACTAAAAATACTAATATATATCTCAGATGATTATTAATTATACTTTCAAAATAGCCCTGTGTTGGCAAAGGAAGAACAAGCACAAATGATTGAAGATAAATGGTCAGTTGCCCTCAAAACAATCTGCTCTGCCCACTGCAGTTGAGCCATGATGATGCCTGAACCAAGAGAAGTCCTGGACTTATTAAAATGATTTAAAACAGAGATCATGATGCCATTGCTTAAACCAGTAAAGCCTCAGCTTTCAAACTACCACATGAGCTACATTAGGCCAAACACATCTCCTCAACCTCCAAAAAAAATCCCAACAAGTCACACTTTGGGCACAAGGTTGCATTAAGCTTGACAACCAGAATCTGTTCTATTTCCTTTGCAGTTAAGAAAGCCATTCAGTCTTCTATTTAAAGTATACATAAATTCTTTCCTGATTGTTCATGGATTTAAGCACAGGCTGAAGCCTTTCTTGGGTTTAAATACACAATTAAAACACATGCTGAACTCCATTTTGAGCAACCCTTCTGCTCTGAATCCAGGCTGTTCGTCAGTCCTATTTCAGGTGGGAGACATTGCTGAAATATCTGAGGGAAATCTGAGTCAAAACTCTATGACTGTATAGGGTCTATTCTTGCTGATTAAGAAATTATAAAGGTATTGTTCATACTTCTCCCTGTAACAGCATAATCTTTTCTGACACAAAAAAATACTCTGCTTCTATCACACAGACAGCTCCAAAAGCAGCTTCTAGCTAAAAATCTCAGCTATTTGCAACCAGCTTTATTTTTAACATATCCAAAAACTATACAGAACTGTGAGCAAGAGACATACGGTGTGTTCTATAAAGAGCAAGCAATTGCTTGCCAACAGAGTTTTTATGATTAATTGCCAGTTCAACAGAAGGTAGGAAGTTCTGAAGCACAGAAGAAGGAATAAAAGCAGACTGGGAAAATTTAAGAGGGTCAAGCAATTTAACTGGCTTGAAATTGTTTGGTAACCAATTAATACATAAAAGAGCACGATAAAGGTGGGTTAATTCACAATGCTTGGTGGATAATTACAAGTAAATGATGTGCATTTCAGACTAAGTAGTTTCTTAAATTTCTTCTTTATTTAGCTGTAAGGGTGAATAAGCAGACCACGTAAATGAAACTAATCTAAAAGTAACAAGAATTGCCTATACTCACTTGAAAAGTAAATGCAAGAGACTTAATATGAAGCTAAATACAACTTTAAGAAATCAGCTGCTCTTCAGTTGCTTCAGTTCACACACACACACTCATATTAAAAGCACATCTAGCCTACGACATCAAAATTACAACTTTAATACATCCCACCATTACTCGACTGTGATCTAGTTTGTCAAAGTATTTTAATTCAGTTCTTTGCTTTTATTCCCTGCACAAGGTCTGTGAGAGATTTTGAATAAACACTTGGTCAAGACCTGTTCATATTCCTCAAAGAAGCCCTGAGGATTTCAAATCATGGAAAAATTTATGCTGGAAGTGATCTCAGGAAGTCACCTAGCTCAAACCCCTGCTCAAAGAAGGTCTGATAAGATTAGGTTACTCAAGGTCATGCCTAGAGAAGTCTTGAACATCTCCAGTCATGAGGATTCCACAGCCTGCCACAGTAACAGGAGTTGTAGATAACCAGTAAGGTCTCGTTGAAACATTTTCTTAAGGCTGAGCAAGTCCAGCTCACTCAGCTTTTCCTCATTCATTGTGTTTCAGGCTCATGACTATCCTGTAGGCCTCCTGGACTCCTTTCAGCATGTCAACAACATCCTTCTTGTACAGGGAAAGCCAAAATCAGACACAGGATTCCACCTGAAGTCTCAAAAATGCCAGATATAGGGGGTGGATGGCTTTCCTGGACCTGGATAATGACTAAAGCAGTTAGCTGTCCTCAAAATAACCTACACTGGCAATTGCATTTGCAATTTACTCAGGGAAACAAAAAGATATCTACATTTCTTACTAATACACTCATGGATGCCTTTGCTGCAAGGCCATACTGTTGACCCATGACCTGTTGCACACTAGGACCTCCAGATCCATTTCTGCAGAGGTGGATCCTTTCCTTAGCCAGAAGAACCAGTCTGCACTGGTACCCAGGATTATTTCATTCCAGATGCAAGACTCCACAGTGACTTTTATTAAACTTCAGAGGTTCCTGTATGAAAAGCTTGTGGGAGATTGTGTCAAAGGCACTTCTTCAGCACAGAACAGCCACTGCCCTCCCCTTCCCTACAGCCTCAACCACCTCAGCACAGGAAGCAAATTTTATTCAGGCATTATCTGCTTAATTTGCCCTGGTTAAACTAAACCCCTGTTGGCTGGTCCTCATAATAATCTTGCCTTTCATGTGTTTAAAGCATCCAGGGACCAACACTGGACACTATAAAAAACCCGATTATCCTGCCATTTAACTGTGATGGCCACATAATTCAGACATTTCATTTAAGATGACCACATTTAGGAATTGAGGATGAAACTCAACTTTCTCTTCCATTCACTGAAGGGTTTCTTCCTCCTTCAAAAGCAGTATGAGTGATTCTAAAGAACTATAACAAGTCAAGGCAAACCAGCTGAGGTGGAGCATGAAATTACATTTCTCAAATATCATTAAGACTGGGTTAATTTTGTACCACTGGCCATTCTTGACTTTGGTCACAAGAGTGGATTCATTTGCTGATTTCTTGGTCAGTGGGTTAAATCTGATCATGATGACTTTAATCATTACTTTCTTGTGAAAGGTTGCTATTAGTCAAAGGTGACAGGAGCAGCAAGAATAAATAGCTTACTACTAATTTGTGTCAGTTATATATGAACTCAGAGCTTTCCTTCACTCTCACCCATGTGAACTCAAATTGCTTTCAGCAGGCATGCCCAAATTTGCTATTTAACATGGCAATTTCTCTTTTGTCTGCCTTTCTCAAAACTGTGCCTTCTTTGCAGCTGGGTTTTTCTTCCTCCCCCTCCTTCTCTGCTGTGTGACACCAGGGATGTGTCTATTTTACAGACAGGAAGGTAGGTCTTTGCCAGGAATTCATAATCCCCTTCTCCTGTCAGTACTTATCTTCCATTTCAAACTCCTCTAATAACCTTCTGGTTTTCTACATTTGCCTTGCCTGTGCATATATAGAGTAAAAAAAACCCAGCCCAACATAGTCAACTATGTAAATTAGACATTTTGCACACTGATTCTTTGGAGCTGAATAAAAATGTTATTATTAGCTTGTCTAACATATGTCATGGACACCACAGCTGCATTTCATGCCAAGTGCTGGCCCTGAACACCTTTCAATGACATAACACAGATAGTAAAGGCATCACTCCATCACAGGAAGGTTTTACCAGGTTAAGTGGTGGATTTTTCACCACTTAGGAAATTTAAATCAGTGTGTGCTTTTGTTCAAACCCTAGACAGCTGAGATGAAGTGACTAGTTTACATTATCAAGCCTTTTTTTGCAGCAGCAGGCCAGACATGCTACTTACAGTCATCTTCCTGGGCTTAAAATGTCTGCCTCTAGAAAAATGAGAGGAATGTACCTAGGTTATACAGAGCAGGAAAAGAACAATTCTTGCCATGATATGTATGCTAGGTCTATGAGTGATGAGAAGAGTCGTTGTACATTTTTTTTTCAGTTTTATTAGAAGGATAAGAAATAACAGTTGAAAAACTTCCATAAGAGAATCAACATTCTGGAATAAAAGGGTTTTTCTTTTTTTTTTTCTTTCTGTAGCTAAAGAAATCATCAGCTAGTACAGAATGATGGATATTACTTAGTAAATGTAGAGCAGTGCAAAGTCTTTGAACTCCAGACCACTTGTAACAGAGAGCTAAAACAGATTCTCACAGTGCTCTATTTTAATCTGTTCTGGATCAATATAAGTGGGCACTGCATGTTTCTGTCCATTTCATTTTATTTAGGAAGGAAAGGACCTAGACACTTTGCTTGTAAGTCAGATAAGCCTAAATTCAAAACTGTTTTCAGATCTGGCAAATCTTAGCAAATATTCTCTATTTCTAATTCTGAATGGACCTAGGTCTAGAAGCACAAGCATACAACATGACAACCAACTTTCCTACTCATTAATCTGAAACTATGGAACACTGCAATTTTAAATCAGAAGCCTAAGAATGTATCATCAGCCCATTTTTTTCCATTTCTGTTTAAAGAACACTTTGAAAAGCATAGTTAACTTCTGTTTCATATGTTAATATCATATTAAATTGCTTTACTGCTTTGTGATGTACAGAAACTTTGACGTTAGCTTCTTTATTTCAAGAATTCTTTTTTCTTGTAAGCTTGAAGAAAGAATCTTCCACTTAAATAAGTAGATTGAAAGCAGTTTCAGTAATTGAATCCCTAGATATTTGTCTTTGTGCTGGGAGGTTTCGTTTAACTTTTAATGGATTTTTAATGCTGAAACAGTTTCATTTTAAACTGTTGTCATAAAACAGTTTAGAATTTTCTAATTTTGCTGCAGGATTTTTCCCCAAAACCCTTTTTTTAAAATCTGAAGGTTTGAGATGACATTATTACAAGAAATACAGTAAAACATTCTGAGAGATGAGAATGATTTCTATAAGACAGAACTGTTAAGACTATCACACTGTCAATCTGTTGTAGAGTGTTCACCAGAAATACAGGTTTTACATATAAATAATATTACTAATAACTAGAATGCATCCTTCTCTTCTGGGAATTGAGGTCGAATGCCTAAGCAGTCTGCAGAGGGGAAGGAAGGGTACCAGGAATGGCAACATCCTCCCATAAGCCTGAGACACAGAGTCCAAGTTTAGGTGGTTCCCCAAGGGAGCATTTGGGAAACGAGAGATGCTGGTGAGAGGTCCCTGCTCCATTGTCTGTGGGGGGAAGAGGTTTGAAGACCTTGATGTTCATCAAGATGAGTGCTTTATAAATTTTCCCAAGGCATCAAGTTGATGCAGTTTAACACCTGTCAGCTGAGCTATGGTAGGTTCTGATCAGCCTGATTTGCAAAGCAGTTTGGATAGGTGGGCATATTCTGACAATGTTTTAAGAACAGACCAAGCCTTCCATTGAGGCTTGTCTTCTATTAATCATTTACACCATGTTTTTTACAGTGAAAAAATTTTGAAGTGTTCTCAGGATATAGGACAAGTGACTGGATCATTGTACTAGTTTGAAAACAAACCAGTGGGAGGCACCAAGTCAGAATAACAATTTAATGGGGAAATTAAAGAAAAGGAAAAACTAAAAGAAAACACTGGTTCAAACTGACAGAGTCAAGATACAACCTGACTCCCTGTTAGGCAGGGTGGTGGTAGCAGTCTGGTAGAATGGTGGCTGGCGTCCCCTCAAGCGGTGACACCTGCTCTTCCTCAGAAGGTCCAATGGTGGCTGTGTAGCTCCTGTCCTCTGGAAATCCAGTGGGAAGGGGTGTCTCTGGTTTTCAGAGTCTCAGATTATATCCAGGATGGGATGCTTGGTTCCTCCCTCTGCGTGGAGCATCTCACAATGGGGTAATGAGTCATGAGGCCAAGTGTTGATTAGGCTCATTAACAGAAGATAGTCCGGAGGGAGTTATCTCTGAGTCATGCGGCAGGACAATGATGGGCCATTAACAGAAAGATAGTCCGGGGGGAGGAGGCAAGGAAACACTGCCCCACCTGATTTCAACAGCTCATGAGGATGGTAATAGAATACACTGCAACCCAGGACAATCATAACAGCACAGACAGTGCAGATCTGGGTAGGGAAATATCCAAACTCCCTCAGGTATCGCAAACCTGAAGTTTTGCTCCTCACAGAGCAATCACAGAAAGGAAAAGTTGCACTTGCCTTAATATGCAAATAGTGAGTGGTTTGGCTACTTAGTTATATAATCTGGCCCTTAAAAAATATCTCCTATTTTCACCGTTGTTGCAGTGAAATTATTTGTTCTCTTTGTACATCTTTCAAACTCTCATACATCAGTGAACAAAATCAGAGTATGATAATCTTCAAAGAAGTGCTGGTAACTCAGTCTTATGTAAAGCTGAAAAATCATGAAATCAGGAGTTACACACATTGAAAGATTGATTTTTTTTTTTCTAGTAAATTGACTGATTTTTTTCCAATAAATAATTTCTAAAAGGATCTCAGCTCTACCGAAGCAAATTTCCTCTAAAAGCAATCCAATTTAAGACATTTTACATCACACAGGATGTGTTCATAAGTTCCTGCATTCTGTTCATCCTTTGTCTTGCTTCTGAGTCATAGAAAAATTGTTAAACAGGAAGAAAACCTGTTTTATCTATTTTTTCTATTGCTCAGGTAATCCTGTGATCATCCTTGGGCAGATCCTCCTCTGAAGTCAGAGAGCAGGTACAACGAAATCAGAATTCTGGATTTGGCTTCATTGTGCACATTCAAAGAGTGTCTGGAAGATGAATAAGCCAGACTGATCCTCACAATGATGCATAGCCATTTCCAGACATTTTAGCATATTACATTATTCCAAAATCTTTTGAAAATACCAGCTTTGGGGCACCCATAAGGTTTTTAACAAAGAACTCTCTAAATGCATTTTAAAACATTTTAAGCCTTATAGCACTAAAATGGAGACATGAAAAATTAAGTCACTGTGGCCATGAGGGTTTACATTCATTTCTGACATTTACTGTTATTCCCATGAAACTCATACATATTGCAGACAACTAGCTGGTTGAACAAACACTGCATAGCCTAGCTTCTTCTATAATTTAGGGGGTTTAAGTTAGGATTTGAAAAATAAAAACTTTTTAAACATTTTGTATTTATTACTTTGCAGTCTTCAAGTGGAAAACCGTGGACGTCACCATGTTCTGCTCAATCCAGGGAACAGTTCCTCAAAAAACAATTCCTGTTGAAGCTAATTAGTTCTATCCTATTACAGATTGATGTCCAGTATCTTTATTACCTTGACCATATGATTTCCTTCGCCTGTTTTGGGATGAATCATTTAATGATTCAAGGCCATCACAGGCATTTTGCCTCCTGCAGCAATGAATCCCACAGTTTATTTTTACTTGTCAAATATATTCCCAATACTCCTAAACTGTGCCTCTTCTTTTTCCTTGTCCCCATTCACATTGCTAAATACTACAGTAAAAGCATTTCTAAGTCTTTTTTTCCTGCTACCATTTTAGCTAGTCCCCCTATCTTAAAATCAATGACACTTAGAAAAGTGTGTCAGATGCAACAATAGCATTGAAGAGTATAAAGATGTCATATAAATATGCTATCTGTACTGTTCACTTCTGATGGAGGCTGGGCAGAAATTGATACTGTTGTTTGGATTTGCTCCCATTGAGATGTTCTGCTTACTGAGCATGGTGCTTGTGCTCAGTAACTGATGTATGGAATTATTTTAGGCTATTATGTGTTTATTTACTTCAAGCTAGGTTTTCCTGTCCACTACTTCTCTTTCTTTATCCTCCATAATTTCTTAGTCCTCCATAATTGCCACCATCATTGCTGAAGTAGTCTTCTCCAGTCATATTACTTGCTCTGTCCTGGTCTTGTCTTTTTTCTCCACATCAAATGTCTGGGTTTGATTGCTTTTTTATTAGAAGTTTAGTTTTTATCTAATGCAGATTTGGACAATTATCTCTGGTACTGAGACAGAACTGTGTGGCTTTTGTGATGAGCAGTCCTGTCTCACAAATGTAAAGCTTCTAGAAGTTGAGAATGATATTGATATGGGCTTGACTATTGCTTTTTCAGAAGGGTTTTGGCCTTCACCAAATGTCCTTAAGAAAATTTAGACAGTGTAAGAAGAAAGACAATTGCATGGGTAAATAATTGGGTAAAAGGAAAAAGAAGATAAAAGTAAATGGTCAGTAAGTGGTCAGAAAACTCTTCATCATCTTTATAAGCAACTTAGGAATAGATGTCAATGAGAGGTGAGGTGTTACTACTTACAAATAATAAGTTATTCAGGATGGAGCAGCTGCCAGGAACTGCAGGAGGTGCTGAATAACTGTTTAAATGTATCTTGGACCCAGATACTGCATATGCAGTTTTATTTGCCTCATCTCAGACAGAACTGACAAAAGTTTATAGAAGAACAACAACGATCACGGGTGTGGAATATTTTTCATGTAAAAATTAATGTGCAGACCAGGACTCTTCAGCCTGGCAAAGATCAAATATGTGACAGAGGCATGTAAACCCATAAATATCCAAGAAATCTTTTGTGTATTTTCTTTCCCAATGGATTAACTACAGTCTATTAAATGAAACTCCCAGGAAGCCAGTTCACACTGAGAAAAGAGGGTGAATCCTTATTGAATGCATAGTAAAATTGGTGGAAACCCTTGCTATAGGACGATAAGTATACAACCATGGACAAGAATTCCAGCTGGGATGTAAGACACAAAGTTTTATCTAAATCTCTCTGGAGAAGTCCTTAAGCTGCAAATTCTTGTCAAGAGCGTAAAGCAGGATGTGTCTCTAGAGACTTGCATCCCCAGGCACCTCCTGTTGGCCACCACTGGCAGCAGGACACAGGATGAGATTATATAGTGGTCAGCAAAGTCACAAAAAGACCCAGCAGCTGTATATTGAAGCTAAGAAAGTTCAGACTGACACATTTTTTAAGTCCATAAGGTCACTTAAGTTTGGAAACCCTTAGTACAGCCACAGAACACTTCTGCTCATTGACAGCTTACAAAGAAACGTGGCTTTTCTCAAATCCCGGTCTTGTGTGCAGACACCACAGGGAAGACACACAGAAAGGTTATAGGTTGGACGTGGAATTACCAACAGGATAGATTTGCATTCTAGCCTAGAGTCTGGGCACAACTTCAGTCTGAAGAGCCCCTGATGAGTCTGAGCCCCTGTTCTAATGTGGTTGATGAAAGACAGCTTAAAGAATTGCCCAGACAACCCCATAAACTGCATTCAGAGATGCCCTTCCCGTGGGAGTCAGGTCTGTGTTTTTGGGATATTAAGTTAACCATTTAAGATAATAAATGTAACTTCACAGGCTTGTGTATTAAAAAAGCTCATATAATTCTTCATCAAGAGTCAGCTAACATGCAATGATCCATACCTTCAATTTCTGAGCGGAGTAATTTTTCAGATGCTACTCATTTTGAAAGTGGCATTTATTTACACTCCTCTCCACAATGAGGAGAAATATATATGGAGTCACAAGCCCACTTTTGTGGGTCTTAGTCCCAGGAAAATCAAGATGATTGTGTGTAGAACAGCTATGATTCATATAAGAAGAGTAGTGCTGTGAGTATGCTTTATTTCTCACTTCTAGAATTAAGCAAGTTCAGACTCTGAAGAGTTCAAAACATAAAATTTTCAAAAAATCTTGAGAATTAAGAATTTCTCTTTTAGCAAAATCACAGCAAACAGAAATTTTATATCATCCAGAAAGGTCAAAGAGTTTTAACTTTGCAGAAACAATATTGCTGGGAGACAACTTCTAAGTATATTTTTGTCATGAAATGCATTAATCTCTTGAAAGTCATACTTTTAAAAAATAAGAAGCAAAACATAACTACAGAGAAAGAACACCCTTTCTTTCATTGAAACAAATTTATTGTAAAGGTTTCCACTTGAAAATCTGTGTGTTATCCACTGGGATCTTGATAATGTTACATTCTTAATGAGTTTAATAATTTTTGCACCCCACTATAAAGCAGAATTAATTTATATTAAACCCAATAAAGTACAGATCATTGCCAGACTATTGCTTAATTCCTTTTTCACTGTGTACTGCATTGGCAAAATTGTGATCTCAGTGAATGTATAGAATCTCTTTTGAAATATGGCCTTGATTTTGTGAGCAGTTCCCCAATCTTACAAATCAAACCCAGTCTATATTTGTCTCTCTGTCTGTAACAAGAGGATAATAATTTACTTCACAGGAGGGGTATAAGGGTGGGACTGATCCAGCCAGCTCCTCTATCTGTAACTTGCTCTATAGGCAGAGGAGTTCAATGCCTGGCTGAGCCCAGTGTTAGAAAAAGGTTTTGGAGATGAAGCACAAAGTACTATTTTTAAAGGATACATTATTGAGCCTTCAACTGTGAAATCCCTGGTGCTATGTAAAGAAAACATTAATTTTCCTTTAAAAGAACAGTGTGTGGGTTAAACATTTCTGGTGGCAAAACTATGCAGAGCATGTGGGCTCTAAGAACAGATACACAATCTAGCCTAGAATGCTGTTTCACATACAGTGGCAATACTTGTACTCTTTGGTTGAGCTAAACACAATGAACTTTGGAGCTGACATTTACAAATGTACCTTGACATCTGACTCCTGTAGCAACCAGTGGGCATTAAGCACCTAAATACCTCACAGGAGCTGGACCTTATGTCTCGTGGTTGTTACTCAGCTGGGATGTAAATTTAGATGGCCAAAGCCACTTTCCAGAGAAATTATTCAACTCCTGTCTAACTCTGGGAGTGCTTCAACTCCTTGGTGAGTTTGATTTTTAACGGTGGAGCTCCAAGGAGACATCCAAGGCTTGTGCAGAAATTTCTCTTTCTTAGTGTTACTAACTAACTCAGTATTTTCCCACACACAAATTCCAGCTGAGTCCACAAACTGTCACGCTCTTTTTCCCTGTACTGACCTTGCAAGCAACACCAAAGGAACCAGCTCACACTGCCTTAAACATGGGCTTTAAAACACAGCCAAAGGAAGGTGGTTTTGTCCCCCACCCCATCGATTTAAATATCAGCTTCATTTTTAAAGCTTTTGTCCAGGGAGACCACAGTTCAGTCTTTCTCATCTGGTGTGGTCAAGTCCACCTCCTCAGATTTCAGTAATCAGTCAGAATATTATGTGCAATAAGGAGCACATGTTCCCAATATTTCCACAGAAGCTATACTCACAGAATATACAGCTAATTGGGATAGTCTGTGCGTGGCTCTGTCATTGTTTTTCTCTTAAATGATGTGAGCTACAGTGACCCATGAGTCAGAGGAGAGTCCACATATATACGTTGTGGCTAAGGGAGAGGAAACCCAACTGTAATGCTAATTTTCATCTGTTATCAGGTTGATTAACTTCCTTTCAGTTACAATGATATCACTGACATCAGAGAAATGGAAAAATTTGGCAGTATAGGGCACACTTATATTTCATGAATCCAAAAAGTTTGGTCATGAACACACAGCAGAGAAAAATCAGGCTTTGGGCCACTATGGTTACACTGCTGTCTCTACCAGAACTAAACCATCCAGGCTACTTCCCCAGGTAATCCTGTCCCTGGCTATCACATTGCTTTTTCCACAGTTTTTGCAAATCAGATTTTTTAAAGATAAACATCTAAAAGCAAGATGCATTCAAAATCTCGGTAGCTTAATTTTCTTCTTTCAGGGTTTTGTTCTGTACATCCGTGTTATACTTAAACCAGAAGGGACCTGACGCTTTTAATGTCAGAAACATCTGAAAACTTGAAGAGACAGAGTGACATTAATTCTTCTCTCTACTGCTATCTCTCTCCCACTTAGCTGCAAAAGTACTGCTGGTACTAAGTACCAAAACTCCTGTCTATTATATTGATGACCATGTTATCTCTTTCTCTCTGGTCAGATATCAGGTTTCTCTGTCTCAGACTTTGATTCTTATGCTATAATTTCCCCATAAGCGTCAGTCATCTGACAGCCTGCATTCAAATTACATTTCACTTTCTTTTGAGTGCAAAAAAAACCTCCCGAGTCACACATAAAATATTCATGTCACAATCTCTGCAAATGTAATTGTGTCCTTAAAGTTCAGACACCACCTAGCCCCTGGGGGTTGTATATACCAGTTTAGATGGCACACAGTGTTTTCAGACACTGCTGTGGATCAAACACAGCTGCTGGTTTGATTTTCAAGCACTGTCACTGTGTACCATGTGAAAAAATATCAGCAATGTAAATGGTCTGAAAAGCTGATATAGCTGATCTTGTTACGTAAGAAAAAGGTTGTTGGGTTTTTTTATTAAGGAAATGATAGAAAAATTAAATGTCTAGAAATTTTTCTTGAGAGCTGTCAGGCAATCATTGCACTCAAGAGGAAGTTGGTGCAGAGTCTTCCTTCTGTGAAAATCACTCCTTTCTGTGAAAATCACTGCTTTCAAATCTGTCTTACCTATGTAGCTCAGCATGGAAACACAGATAGCTGCCTGGAACTGCTATGGCAGTCGTGAGTAACATGATCTAACTTCATCAAATCCAGACATAGTGGTCTCCAGACCTCACTGGAATTTCAATCAGGTTTGTGACAGATCAGGTATGACAGTGGCTTAGACTGCAGCTGACTCTCTAAGAGGGTTTGTGTGGGAGGCTGAGTACTTGTGGTCTTCTCCATCTAAATTTTCAGTTTCAGTTTTAGGAACCACAGCTTACCCTGAGCACTTGTACATGGTAAGGACACCATCACCTGCCAGAGCCAACTGAGGACTGCGCACGCCATACTCAGGATGTTTTCAGTTTGTCAGCCTGTCATCAGCACAGCAGCTCCAAAAAACTCCTTCCCTCAAGGCTGCCAGTGCTGCCCAAATATGAAAATATTGGCACTGTAAATGTAAAACCTCTCCAGTGTTGCTTTAGAATCACAGAATCCTTGAGGTTGGATAAGACCTCTAAGATCATTGAGTCCAACCATCAACTCAATGCTGCCAAGTCCACCACTGAGCCATGTCTCTAAGCACCACATCTACATATTTTTGAACAATTCCACTGCTTTAGTGCATTTTGGGACATTTTTCTACCCATACTTTAACCATTGTCTCTGTGTTTCCATGTGTGCCAGTGTTTGGCAATGCTCTGGCTGGTTAATGTTTAAATTCTGTCCATGCAGACATTCACTTCTCTGATGAAAATAATCCTGTGTGGCCTGACCCACTGCTCTGGAACCCATTTATTAGCTCAAACCCATAAATGCTGCAGTTCACTGAGCTATGCTTCTTCTGGTAACACCCACAGATATAAAAGAAGACCACGGTACAGCTCTTTTGAAAATGTTAAAGCAAGTATTAAACAGTGTTGACACAATTAGAGCCCAGTGGGGTTTCATTCTTTATCCAACCCCTATGAATAAAAGATACCTTTAATTCATGTCTCTGGTTTCTAACCATTCCTTATCCATCTCAATAATGTATTGTCTCACCCATATTTAGAGAACTTAACAATAGTCTATCAAGGGAAACTTTGTCAAATAGCTTTCTACGAACCCAGACATATTAGATCTATTAATTTAGTTTAATAGCTACTTCACGTTGTAAAAGCAACCACTTCCTTTTTCTGTAATGGTGAGAGAAAAAAATACTTCAATCCATTACATTTAGCCTCATACTGCTCAGATTATATAATGTGACAAAGAACATTTTTTTAATAAAAGCTGTCAATTTGCACTTGCAGAAAAAATGTACTTTGGTGGTTGGTATCTTTACCTCCTACAATGCAAATTGAACTTGAAGCTTCAAGTTCACCACCTTGAACAGCTCCTTAACACCAAAAAGAAAAAATGGTAAAGAAAAAGACCACTATCTCCACCTTCATCTGTGGGCCAAAGAGCTCAGACTGAGGGAGCTCATGGATTACTCTCCTCTTTTTTTTTCTCAACATACAGTCCCAGAAGTAAAAATCTCACATTTCTTTTTAAAAAAGAAGTATATTCCAAACTCCTGCAGCTGCAGAGCAAAGCTTTACCATGTTATCCATATGTTTTCAGAATTCAAAATAGGAATAAATTTAATTCTAAATTCATTATATTTCTCAAACCCCAGGTGTATAGATTAATGAAATTAATAAAAAGGTCTTTATAGAAGAATCTGTTTTCAGCTCATTGATTCAGCAGAAACCTGGAGCTGAACCTTGACGTGGTGGCTGGCATCTGTAATTTCCATAACATTTGGCTAACTCTGCATAAAATGTTAAGAAGTGTCACTCTAATTTCTGATAAATGAAAGCAGCTGACGTTTGCAAATGTTCTGTGGAAATGCCTGGCTGGCTGTTCACATCCAGGCTGAGAATCAGCCATCCAGCTTGAAGGCATTTTAGTGACGCTCATGTTTGAATGTTGACTGTTATGTGAAAACAAAGGTTCGATTTTTAATGTGCTTCCAATGGTTTGGCTAGGACTTCTCTTTATATCTCATAAATCCATACCATCATATTAGGCTAAGAAAAATCAACTAGGAGACCAAATGAATTTTCAATGTAGTAAATCCACCTGAAGTCAGTGGAGTAAAATGAGATAGAACTTTGATTTAATAACTATATTTATTAGAGTTATGTCTAAGTTTAGAGGTTTGTTTTTTTCTGTTACTTTTCTTCTGACAGAGAATTATAGGTAGGCCTTTCTATTTCTAAAATATTACTGTTATAATAAATGAATGTCTAACCTTTTTCTATAATTTTTATTGAATGCACTCTCAGAAACCGTTTCTAGTTTGTCAGGATAACGCCCAATTACTTACAATTAATACTGGAGTGTATTATTAGGAGCCCAAATCCCACAGAAGATTTCTCCCCCTATTTCGAGGAAGCACAATTTCTAGGATTTAAAGCCACATGGTTGATACTAATCTTTTCCTTTAAAAATCGAAGAGATTTCAGGCTACAGGATTACCCATGTGTAATTTTTAATGGGTTTATATCATCATTCCTTCCTTTTCAACAGAATGAATGGTGCCTTATATATCCCTGTTTTTATTAACTGCTCAAAAGAGTCCTGGGACTTCAACTACAGCTCATATGAAAGGAGTTTTTTCTACAGCCTGTGATACTTTTGATTCAGGAATGGAAACAAGACAGGAAACCCACACGCCAAAATGAAGATGCATTTGAAAGAGGAATTTCTTGCACTAATGCTCTATGACTGATTAAATCTGGGTACTTTTCATACCTGATTTTACTTCGGGCAAATCACTTAAGTTTTCATGCTGGTGTTTTCCCTCCCATAAAACAGTAACATCCCTCAGCTACCTTTAGTCTCTCACACCCTTATTGTTTTGTTAATTCCTAGGATGCATCTCAGATTGTACAGCCAGAGGAAAATAAGGAAAATAAAGGTCTTGATCTTAATCAGAGTCTCTAAGTGGTACATAGAGTGCAAACAATGAATACTAATTCAAGGTGAAAATCCTTGGATTTTTTTTTTTTTTTTAAATTTTTGAAGTGTTCAGGTCAAGTTCAAGATCATTCTTATATTACCTGAATATCTGTAGTGGGCTGACCACGGCTGAAGGCCAGGTGCTGACCAAAGCTGCTCCATGATTCGCCTTCTCAACTAGACGAGGGCAGAAAATCCAGCGGAAGGCTTGTGGGTTGAGATAAGGTAAGGGAGAGATCACTCACCAAATATCATCATGGGAGGAACAGACTTGACTTGGGGTAAATTAATTGATATTTTTACCAATCAAATTAGAGTAGGATAATGAGAAATAAACCCCAGTCTTAAAAAAACCCTTCCCTCCACCCTTCCCTTCTCCCCAACCTCAACTTTATTCCTGAATTCTCTCCCTCCTCCTCCTCCTCTCACAGGGGCCCAGGAGGACAGGGAATAGGGGTTGTGGTCAGTTCATCGCATGATGTCTCTGCCACTCCTTTCTCCTCAGGGGCAGGACCCATCACACTCTTTTCCTGCTCCAGCATGGAGTCCCTTCCGCAGAAAACTCCTCCATGAATTTCTCCAAAGCGAGTCCTTCCCATGGGCTGCAGTTCTTCATGAACTACTCCACCATGGGTCCCTTCCACAGGGTGCTTTTTGTACCAGCTATGTCTAAAAGATATTCGGCACTGTAGTCTTTAATGTTTCTCCCAGGAGTGTTCTAGGAGCATTATGAGACTGAATATGTCCTAACTCCAAGAAAATAAAAGACAGTTGTTTTGTTTTTTAAATATTTTTCTTTCTTACAGGCTGCTGTGTTGAGAAAAGAGTACTTCTCAGCTGTGTCTTTCATTTGGTTCTTTCCAAGTCAAGCTTAGCAGGCAGAGTCTTCTTTCATTTAATAGGCCAAACTCAATGTATTGTAATTAAAACAAAGATAGTCTTATTTTTGTGTAAAATATATCTCTGAATTTTATGTTCCCCTACAATGCAGTCAACAAACTGAAAGTTTACAACTTGAAAGAATGAGGTGGGTTTATTCATTTTGCATTCTTACTCTTTCATTGATTTGGGAAGGAAAATAAGCAAGAGATACCTCATCCAACAAAGAGCTTATGTGTTTGAGGCATCACAAAAAGGTACTCTCCTTTTTTCCACTTACAATTTCTGGTCCCTCAGGTCTTAAAAGTGCACACCAGTCTCCATTGCAAATCAAGGTTCCTTCCTTGTGATTTAGCATTATAATAAAAGAAACCTGTTCATAAGAGCAAATTTCTCAGGCCACAAGTGGCTCTGTATCACTTCCAGGAAAGAAGAGAGGTATTTAAATAGCTACTCTTTGACACCTAAATTGAGATATTGGTCTTTGCGTTTAATGGATGGATTACTGATGAGATTATTCAGATTTGTCTTGGATCCTGCTCTGAATCACTTCCTGCAGAAGACACCCTTCAGACTATAGCTAAAGAGAAGCCCTATGGTTCCCAGGTAGGTAAAATACATAACTTACTTAGGAGTACAGTAAAATAACTTTTTCTGTAAAGTTTTCATTCTGACCATAAGCTGGTGTTGCCTGAAATTGAAACCTCAGAGGAAACAAGTGCTCTCAGACATCCGTGCTGCATCAAAGTACAGACTTGCTAAAGAAAGTGTAATTGATTGGTTCCAAAACACATGTAGGAAAAATAATTTTTTTTCAGAAAACAGGAAGCAAGTGAAATGGGAAACAGACAGGAGTCACAACAGAATGAAATTTCTATTACATTTTCAGCCATAGCAGAGGAGTCACTTACAAAGCATAGGGATGATTTTCTTTCAAGTCTCCCTCTAAAACAAATAATCCCCACACACACACACTTGCTGAAAGATCAAAAAGTTTATTTTTAAAATCAAGGATTCCAGGAAATCCTGTGTTTGTTCAGCTCTTCAGGTCAAGTATTCCACTGGACATATATTTTAAAGGAGGCAATACATGATGCTTCAAGGAAAGAGGAAAGCAAATTGCTTGCCCAGACGGATTTTTTTCCCTAACATTCAGAAATTTTGGGCTGGGTTGTGTTGGAAGGCCTCACCTTTATGGCCTATAGAAACAGTTTATCTTTTGCTTCATTCTGTTACAGCTCATACTTCTTCTGGGGCTAGAATCAAGACAAATAACAAAATAGCACAATAGCCTGGAATTGGGCCGGCTGGATAAAATTCAAATACTAATAAATTAAGGAAGAACCCTTAAGTTTTCCAGATTATTTCATTGACAGGAAAGCACTGGAGAAACACAAGCTGACTGATATTTGATTTCCAAAAGAAAACTCTGCATCCTTTTTCTTGCCATATCCACCTGCTCTACTCTGTGTCACCAATTTAAGGCAGAAAGCAGCATTCCAACATTTCTTCTCTATTTGTAGCAATGGAGTCACATTCTGCTCAAGTGATTTTAAAGTTGTACTTTTAGAAGATGTTCTTTCCTTCCTGATTAATTCTGTTAGAAGTGTAGCAAGGGTGCCATGTTAGGAAAACTTTATTATTTTACTAAATGTCAGAAACATATCAACAGCAGCTGTGGCAGCAGGAGGAGAGCTCTTTGTCTGACCATGAAAGCTGGGGATTGTTTTCACAGAACAAGAGGAGAAGTTAAGGAAAACACTGTGGTTGTTTTTATTTCTTTTCTTTCTCTTCTCTACTGGAGTTAAATTACAACTTTGTATTTCATTTTTTATTATTGTTATTTAATAACAACAAATGAAGGAAAAAAAACCTGCTCAGATTTTTGGGGTCAATTTTCAGAGATATGAGGATAGAACTAAATTAGCAGCAAATAGGGATTTTTTAGCATTTGTGTATCGATTAAAGTCAATAGGCACATTTGCTGAACTATTTGCATACAGGAAAACTACTCCTGACATCAGCCACATCACACAGATGTGAACACAAACACACAAATCACTTAAGGCAGAATGAAAGCCCTGCGAAGGAGGGTACTAGGACTTGGCTTCACATCAAAATTGACCTCCATGAAGAGGCTGTCATCCTATTTGGCCACCATTCGTTTGCATTATGATGTGACAGGAAAACTTTCTCATTTATCGATCCAATCACCCACCCATCCATGGTTGGAAAATTTCAAACATCCCCTCCTTATGTCTGCAACTCCTGTACAAGTAAACTTGCAGAATGGAGTCCCACATTGCCACATAAAACCCTTTCCACTAAAAAAAACCAAAACATATATATGAGAAAGCAATATACCAGTAAAAATTATACAAGAGAAGCTTCAGAATGGATTACTGCAATTCAGACTGTGGAAAGACTCACTTATCAAGTCTAACAGGGGTAAAAAGAAAACAGGAAAAGCAGAGAAAAGCAAACAGAAGCTGTAGTAATACAAGTCTGTGGTTTGGGAAGGAAAAAGCTGCTAAATCCCCTTGTGGAGCTCATGTATTTCTGTAAATACACACGTATTTCATCCTGCTTGCAAAAGGAAAGGTTACAGCTCGTCATGAACCAGAACCACTGTTAAGAAAGAAGAACACAGACGTAAAAAAGGGGAAATTTTCACTTGCCTCCAACAGGAATTTAAACCCAAGGAAAGCATTTCAGATGTAAAAGCACTAATCAAACAAATACTCTGACCTTGCATGACAGAAGATGTGTGAAGCAAGATCATTTTAAGCTCCTTGACTAAGTCAATCAATTTTCTACCTTGCTGTTCCTGTGGTTTTTTTTTTTTTGTTTGGAAGTGTGCTTCCTTATAAAAGAGTTGGGACCAGAAATTATAGAAAAAAAAGAAGATTCATAGTCTTGGAATCCTTTAACTGCAGCACATGTATTTTTCTAGCACAAACACAGAATTCTACTTGACATTCTATCATGTATGGAAGAAAGAGATTTTCTCTGTCTTTAGTCCATCCAGCTCTAGACAACAAGGTGCCAAGCACCTAAACTTGGCACAAAGAGCAATTCACATTTCTCATTTATTCAAGTCCTTCTCTAAAGAGTGTTTGAAAAGAGAATGAACATATTTGTTACGGAGAAAGGCCATACAAATATTTAAGGTACTGTTTGGATTAAGATATTGTAATATGAATGTAAAATTGCAGGTTCTCTTCTCTTTCAGCTGCTGGTTCCCAAGGAACAGTGAAGGAGTAGCAGCTAACTTGGAAACTGCTTTGCTGGATAAAGGAAAGATACCAGGATAGCCAAGATTCATTTTTGCACACAGACTTTAGCACTGATGCAGCACGAAAGCTTGCTCTGGGTCTCAGGTTGGTTAATAGAAAATGATTATTTAGATTACAGTTCCCAGAGAGATCTCACCCCTCAAGTCCTATTGTGCTTAGTGTTGTAATCCAGGATGGAGTTCCTGCTCAGAACACTTGCTGTACTGAGGGATTAGGTGAATGACTGCAAATCACACAGCACAGCTGATGCAGACTCCAGTTCTCCAGTCACAGTTCAGTGTCCCATCCAGTGGGCCACTCAGGCAATTCCCATGTGCCAACATTTGGGATTGTTGGGGTTTTTAGTCCTTCTAGTCTCTTAGGATTTTTCCAAAGGCTGAGCTTGTGTTTATTAAAAGTTTAAAAGAAGGGTGTTCACGTGAACTGAACAATGAACTGGTTGGTCAGCATACCATTGCAAGATTCATTCCTAGGTGAGGATAAGTTATCCATACAGATCCAATTACATAAAGTCATGGTTATTAAACAGCTACTGAGTTGGATATAGAAGTGTGTGGTACTGGAATAAATCCCTTCATCATTTCCTTTTCATCACTCTCAGCAACATTTGGCTGTTAGTGCAGCTTATAAATACCGAGGAAGTCGTACCAGTTAGAAATAAATTTGCTCTTGCAGTATCCAGGTTTTGATAGGCCACCAGTTTTGTGGAATAAAATGTTGTTCTTTACACGGGCATCCCCTCATGTTAATTTTATCATTATTCCAACCTGATTTTTTGCCAAGCTGGGAAAAGAGTTTGTCTTTCTCCATCACGTTTGTTTACACACCCTTGTCTACTGTTAAGTGCTTAATGGGTATTTCTCTATTTGTCTCCTGTTCTTAACAGTCAAGTGGCACTTACTAAAGTTAAAATAGGGAATGCTGCACCCTTGTGCCACAGACATAAAACACAATGCAAGTTCAACATTCTTTACAGAGAAAATCAATAGTTCTTCTAACAAAGCAAAACTTTCAGCAGCTTCTTATCCAGCTCACAAACCACTTCGTTTCAGCAGGTACAAGATGAATGACAGATAGCACTGAGCTAATTTCAAGAAAACAGCACCAAAACAAAAACCTCAAATGGTCTGTTATCCTGAAACCACTGAATTTACACAGTCATTTGTCATTATTTTGTGGGGCTGTGTCTTATTATATGGTTAGGATTTTTATTCTACTGTTAAATATTTCATCAAAAAAGCCATCTAATGCATCATTATCAAAACGCAGTCTTGGAAGTATGTTAAAATATGGGTGTTAATCCAGTCTAAATGAATAAATATTTTATTTGGAAAGTGGATTATAAATGTATTTATTTCCCATACAATCCACACTTTCTTGTTTTGTTTCTTTCCTTTAGTTTTGTTTTATTGCCCCAGTAACAAAAGGATGTGTTCCTATCCAAGTCCACACTGAATCATTGCACTTCCAGCTTAGATTTATCTATATAAGAAAAGTTAACTAGAAACTTTGTTAAAAATGATTGCTTTTACCTTACATACATAGAAGCCCTAGTGCTGGCAAAAGCTACAATTGGGGGGTTATAGTAGAGGGCTTAAGTGATTACAGTTTGTCAGTCTCACTGACAGAATATTTCAATAGTTAAGAGAATCTCAGACCACAAAATTTCCTCATAAGGAGTGGCAGCCAACTAATACCATAATTTCTGGTGTCTTCTGATAGCTTTCTCTCCTTCTTCATTTACATATTTCTCCTTCTCTGCTAGCAGACTGCAGAAGCTCCTTACTGTAGCAGCATAGATGAGGGTTCCACTACCATTTTTGAATCTGTTTTCTGATAACATTTTTAATCCATGCACGTTGATACTGATATGCTGATTTCACTGAGGGGTCTCTAAATTGTTTATTAGATGAGTACTCACAACTAGATGCCACGTGTGAATCCAGCCAGCACAAATCACTGGGACTGCATTCAACAAGAATGGCAGCACCACGAAGACAGGATGCCAAAGGAAGTTCTCACTTTCACTGCAGAGCAGAGATATATGGTTAATATAGCAAGAAGTCGTGAAGTAAAACAGATGGAAGAAACATTCTGAGTGTTAGCAGAGAAGAGAACGCAGTAAGTAGTAAAGGGAGATGAGCTATTTTGCATGAGCTGTCAGCATTCTGGTCAGACTTAGGAGTCAGATTTTATAAATATTAATTTTCCAATCCTATCTGGTTTATTATTAAGCCATCAATATGATTACTGTCTCAGAGAGATTAATTCTGAGGATGGGTGTTTATCATTTGTCTGGTTAAACTGAAATAGAAACTTTTCTAAAAAATTGTTTGTTTGTTTGTTTTTTCTACATAGTTGCAGAAAGGATGAAACACAGAAAGGGCTCTTACTTCTGTTAATTCCTGTGCAGAGATGGTGGCAAGCAAGAGTCTGAGACAATCAGAGGCTGATCATTCCCTGAGCTCCATCCACAGCCTTGAAGAGTCCTGTGACATTTTAGCAATAATATATAACTGCAAGAACAATAATTTTTGCACAATGACTATAATGATACCGTGCACATTAACTAAAGGATAGTCACCTTTTCTAATTCTCTGACAAGTGATCAATACTTTAGAGTTGTTTATCCAGATTATAAACTCAGTACAGTAAGGTGTAACCACATTGGAGCTTGTGAAAATGAAAATCACAAGCATCTGTAATGGTGCTGTAGCAATGCAGGATAGTTTGAAATTGTTCTTATAAATCTTTTTATAAGCCCCAAATTAGTCAAGAACACATATTATCTGCTGTTGTTTGACATCATCACCCAGGAATTTTCAGATACCTGACAGCACATTTTAAAACTATCATCATTCAACCTATCACTTGCACATTTTGTGGCTACCTATATGAGTTATAGCCAAGGAAACTCAATCAAATTAGCAAAGGATGATAGATTATTTGAGTAATTCTTTTCTGAGCAACAAACTCTTTCAAGTTCAATTGGAAATGACTTATCTACAACCACTGCAAAATCCCTCTCAGATAATATCTGACATAATAATGGCATCAACAATTCAAGTGGAGAAATACAGGTTTGAGACCTCTTTGGCTCCTATGACCTGATATAGCAAAACCCTTAAAGAATGCTTTGTTTGAATGGACAAAAATTCTTGTATTTTATGTCCTGGAGGTGATGACACACTTATGTGTCTATTTAAGAATTGAGAACCCCAGACACTGGGTTTCTGGGACTGCACATAATCTGCAGTCCTGCTGATTCAGGAACTTCAGGATTTCTTCTGTTTCCCTCAAATAACTAAATTTATCCACTGCTTCAGACTGATATGTGAAGAGACCGGTAATGAGAAGATGCCTTCAGTCGAAGGGAGCTCCTTACTGAGGGGAGTCTGTCTGGACATACTTACAAAGACCTTTATTATCTCTTTTGCTGTTTGTGCTAAATTCTGTATTGTACAAATCAGCAAATACTGCAGCAGAAATAGCAAAGAAAAATGATAGTCTGTCTTAGAGTGCATGGTTGGCAGAGCCACCACACCTAGGACATTTCAGGTGCTAGGTCTACGGCATCTGTGGGGTATAGAGAGGAGAAGCATGTTGAAGTGTGGGTAGGATGGGGAGCTGAGCTCCTTCACTGTGTTGCAGGGCTGCTAAAGGGTCTCACCAGGCCCTCCAGTGGGATTGCTAAATGCTCCAGAGGGTGGATATCACAAATCCCAACTACTGTCTCTCATGCGCCAGCAGGGACACGATGCACCCTTACCTGAGGGTTCCTCCATACCTACCCTAATGAAAGGCAGAGAACCAGTGCCATTTCAGCAGGCTGACTATGTATAGAACCAGTTCCATTGCAGCAGGATGACTGCATGTGGACTTGAAAAAGAGCCTTGATCTGCTTTTTCAGAATGTGAAGAAATGTAAATCACACCACCCTGTTTCAAAGTCTATTAGAAGGTAGCAGTGATGTATAGTTCAACCTAGCACCTCTCACAGTGACTAATACACAGCTTCCCTGCTGTTCACCAGGATGACTGGTGATAATGATAATGATGAATATCCCCTCAAAATATCATAGGGTTTTGGAAAATGATTCCCTTTGACTCACTAAGTACACAGTCTTCACTGGCAAGATAATGTGTCAAAACCTATTTCTGAAGAACACAAGCTACTACCTCATTTAAACAATCCAGGATAATTTTAAGATGTCAGAATATGCCTGGGGATTGCAAATATAAGGCAAAAGTGAATTTTCCCTCCATTAAAACTTGGCTTTACATTAGCCAAGAAAACATTAGGATTACTCTCACTGCAGTCATATCTCAATTTTATACTCTTAGAATTTTGTGGTGATGATAAATTCTTTCAAAAATTGGTCTCCCCATTATGAAGAGCTACAGGTGATGTGCTACCTGCATACAGAGAGAACTGTGGAGGTTTACTTGTAACCTTTAACCTGGAAATGTAAATATCTCATTCACTGCCTAATCTGACATAAGCCACAAACCTCAACTATATTCAAGGTTGAAATATATTGAAATGAATGACTGGCATTTCCCCAAGTGTCTATGTTAAATGGATGCTCAGCAGAAGTAAGTAGTGGAAGGAAGGCAGAAAAGCTACCAATGCCTACATGATGCTCTTTTCCCCTAGGGAACTGTAAGAAGTTTGGACAACAAATGAATAAGCAGAATAAAGCATAGAAGCACCAGTGTAGCCAATCTCAAGTAAAGAGGGGGAACAGTTGTGGAAGGCAAGAGGGAGAAAGGAAGTAGAAAAATTAAATACTACATTAATAATTGTGAAAAAATAATGTTTTCCCTAAAAGGAATTGATTGTATAGAGCCATTCATCTTCTGACACTGTCAACACACACTTCTTCTTCTGTCTTAGAGAAGCTTCTTTAATATTTATGAAGGGCCACTGTCATTTGCCCCCTCTGCCTTTCTGGTTGCATCCTTTATGACTGACTGCTTGTTGCTAATGTCAATGTCCTCAGGGAGAGGAATCATCCCTCCCACCCCCACCAAGGCTCCAGTCTGAAGCCGATGAGCGTGAAGAGAGATGGCAGTTTGAGGGACTCTGCAGCATGAAAACATGTCCAGCACAGAAAGGGAAGACTGCTCAGTAATCAGCTCTTTGTGGTTTTTACTTCCAGTTTGCAAGGGAGATGTACTACTCCTTGCACTTCCTCCTAAACGGGAAAATAAAGCATCATCTCACCTTATTTTAATTGTTTCAAACAGAAAAAGATGACCAAATAATGTTGGGATATCCTTGGAATTAAAAATACTGCATCTATAGAGCATTATTAATTAAGCACATCCTGATTTGCAGGAAGGAAAAATTATCCAAACTTCATCTGCCTTTCACTGTCCATTATAAGTGCATTAATAAAAGCAGGTTTACCAAATAATCTGACAGGGCCTAGAGATAATAACAAAAAGTAATCTACTTTTATGATTACAGGGATATGCCTGCACAGTTCTTGAGGAGACTGCCTCTGGTTGCAGCCTGCCAGTTTAACTATGGGCAGCTTGAGAAACACAACCTTTAACAAGTAAAAAAGGTATTTCCTGCAAACACAGCTCTGAACAAGTGAAATAGGAATTCCCTGCAACCGTCCCTGGTAGATATTAGAAGGGATCCCTCTGTGAATACACCATCAATGCCCTCATCTGCCATCCTGCTTTCAAGCCACAACCAAATATATATATCAAGCGACCAAAAGTAACTTTCTGTTCTTGGATGAACAGCTTTATCCTGCTGTGGTCAAGGCTGCTTTAAAGACAGTAAAAATACAAGCCTCATGGCTACGTGCTGGACTAACAGAATTGGGCCCCCACTGCATTATGGCTCAAATTTAACATGATATATGATGTCAAAGCTAGAAAATCATTTTGTTTCTTAAAGTGGACAGGAGATGGAATTTAAACTGCCTTGGTTGGAGTCCTATAATCAGTCATCCAAAATAAATTGTATTATTTAAGAGTTATTCAGAGGCAGACAAGCTGAAAACCTGTCTTTACAGAATAAAAAAGTTTATAGGCTCCTATAAACATTTAAATTGCTTCTTCATACATGTTCTGCATGGTAATTTCTTCTGTTTCATTTGTAAGACTTTCTGTTGTTCTTTTTGACTGTTCTCAGCAGTTTGGATCTACAAACACTGCACAGTGGGGTGTTCTTATTTATTAAGATCACCAATCTAAAACTACTCTACACACACACCCTGGGATAAAAGAATTATTCTGGTACATAGGTTTGAATTAACACAGGATATTCCACCAAAACTCTCCAACAGCTCCTGAGAGTGTAGCTAATTTGCTAATGCGAATATATTTGTGAGATTTTTCTGTAATTTTGTTGCAGATAGATGCAAGTGAGGTTTAACTGTGTCACCTGTGTCCCGAGCCAGGTGGTGGGACGTTGGCTGGCAAAAATGTTAACACAGGCTTTGAGACAGGAGTTCAGGAGATCACACGTCCCTGCCCACGTGCTCAGAACTGTGAGCAGTGCCCAAACCACAGCAGTTTATGTCATATGAGCTCCCAGCTGCTGAGTGCTTACAGCACAGGGCTGTAACAATCTGATTTTGATTACACAAGGTAACCAGGGTGCAGAGATTCCTTGATCACTTCTTCCATGCAGACTGTTCATACTCCTCTGTAAACTGTGGCATACGGACACAGCATAATATTCCCTTCTCCAGGTTAACTTGCTTCATGTGCAGAGGAAGTCTCAAGGGACACCCCACAGCATCTCAGGGAACAGCACTGTTCAGATTTATGAACCTTTAATGTTGCATTGGACTTTATTGAGAAGCTCAGCTACAAATATTTCCTCTCCAGACCTACAAATACCTCCTCTCCAGACCTGATACCCTAGAGTAGAGGAAAATAGCATTCCATGGTATAAATTTTCTAATAAACATGATGTCAAATGTGTCATGATATTTTCCAATTTTTTACTGGAAATCAAAAGAATTATTTTTCAATAGAAGATTTCTTTTTAACCTTTTCACAACAGCCTGCTTTCCTGAGTTTGGGAGAAAAACAGGAACATCTAATAACTACTAGACATGTCTTACTGGTCAAAGGCATTTTCAAAGAAACCGGCAAACCCAACTATTTTTATCTCATTTCATGCCCTCATGGGTTATGAAAATGAGCCAAGTCTTTTAGAAAGCTGCATTGCACTTAAATTGGCTTTTGCTTCAAAATGCAAATCTTCCCTGCCAACACATACGGAATGTAAAACTTGCCAAGTGGATGACAAGCAGGAAGAAGAAGATTGCAAATGATGTTGCAAAGACAGGAGATAAAATACACAGCCTAGCAGGATATACATGTTTAAAGATTCCTGCCATGTATATTTACTCCTGTGTAATCTGGAAGTGACTGAGATGATGACAACATTACGTTAGAGCTGTTTATATATTTAAACATTCCTTTCCTTTTATTTTAAAGCATTACAGGCAATCACAAACAAATGGGGGTTTTTCATGCTGTCCTACTGAAGGGAACAAAAACAGCCCTTAACTACTGTTTTGTTTTTGCTTTCAGGTAGTAATAGGGCTCCATCTCTAAACTCATCCTGTTGCTACAAGTTTCAGTTGCCCTTCTTCCCTTTGTGAAATTGTGAGGACCCTAATCCTGAAAATATCCCTATCTGTATCTCTGGACACATTGATCCAGAGAATAGATCAGATCTTAGATATTACCCAAAGATTTGCTCATCTCCCCAGAGGATTCTTTTAAGATGAGCCAAATTCTACTGAATTCAGAGGTTTTTTCAATTGATTTCATGGAATGAAAGATATTTGTGATAATACTTTCCCCAGTTTCTGATACTAAGAAAGAAAAGGATTTTTTTTTTACCTACTCAAAGAGTATATATAGCACTAAAAAAGTTCACTCATGTTTGGGAATTGACTTCCTTTTTGTTTTTTTCTCAAAACAAATGCTTGGGTTCACAAAGTTCAAGTGAATTTCTTATCTACCAAGATGATTTTTTTTTTACCTACTCAAAGAGTATATATAGCACTAAAAAAGTTCACTCATGTTTGGGAATTGACTTCCTTTTTGTTTTTTTCTCAAAACAAATGCTTGGGTTCACAAAGTTCAAGTGAATTTCTTATCTACCAAGATGAATTTTGTAATCTTTATTAAATATTAATGCTGAACAAGAATCACCACTTCTCTGTGCTTATAAAAAATAGTTGTCTCTAGAATGTAGCAGACAATTGTTGGGGTTTTTTTTTCCCTTTAAGATTGATTTAAATAGTTTTAAATGTGCTATCGCCCTTGAAATTTTTCATAGGAACAAAGACATAGAGGTCAGGAGTGTGTCAAAATGACATTTAAATGTCAAACCAGTGCTTACTTTATTGAGATATGAAGTAATGTCTGCCTATTCACTGAAAAAGTGTTTAAGTCTATTTCAAGTTTTCAAAGACATTTCTCCAGTAATGATGCTTTGAGTGACTCTGTGGAGACATGAAACAGAAACTGAAATAGATTTGGTAGTGAGGAATAAAATTAGGAATTATCTACTGGTCTGGCATGAAATCAACATGACCACATTACATCTGTATTCGCACACAGTATGAATCAAAGCAGAGAAAAATCAAATAAGGAACTTGCTTCTGTGAACCACTGTAGCTTAAAAATAACAGAAAAGATCAAATGCCACAAAGTTGGGGACAGAAAAGACTTCTTTACCACAGCTAAGCCAACATTGCCTGCACCCAATTAAAATGAAAAGTAAATACAAAGGAAACCAGCACTGTTGAATGCAAGCATAAATAACTCAGTCTAAGGATTATTAAGTCTTGCAGGCAGAATATTTGGAACTGCAGTCTGATTTTATATCCATCAAATGAAGGAGTGCCTTACTTACTGCTCCCACCCCCAAGTACTAGTCTGAGGTGAAGCCTTCCTCTTGGTTCAGGCCTTCCCAGTAGATGGATTTCAGCTCCATCAAGCATTGCTCAGGCCAGGTCAGGGTGGCGGTGAGCGACACGCAAGGACTCTACTCCTGGGCTGCAGCTCTCACCACCACTGCCATTGGCCATCCCTACCTCCTTCTGCCACAGTTTCAAAAGCAGGGGAAGAACCTGCATCCCTGGAAGAGGTGCAGAGTGTCTCCTCCATGCCTTCAATGACCTTGTATGAGTGTGTGTTGGCACCTTGGGATGAGGTTTATTTCCATGGCCAGGATGTCCTTGGCTGCTGGACCACTCGGGAGGCCACTGACCTCTTCTGGATGAGATGCAGGTACCTGTCTGCCAAGAAAAAGGACCACAGTCATTAGCTAATTTCTCCCATGCATGTCACAGAACAGCTGTCTGCTAATTACCTTGCCTGACTGGCAGCCTAAATCAATTTCCAGCTAGGAGTCCACAAGTGAAAAAACAGTTGTGTACCGTATTCCAAATTTCATGCCTTTTTCTCCCCTGCATTGTTGGGGTTAGAAAAGGGAGAGGATGGAAAGTTTCCATATCTTACTTCTCCTGGACTGATAGTTTTCACCCCAGAAATTCATACTTTGACATTGTTGATTATTTTATGGACAACTATCACTGTGGTTTTTATGATGTACTCAGAATGAGCTCAGAAGTTGTGATCTTGCTGTGCTGTACAATACTTTTAAATTATGGGGCAATCAGCATTCCTGGTGTGTTGTGAGCTGACAATATATGGGTACCTCAGCTGACAGGAGGACACTGTCCTTGTAGTCTAGTACACTTTTGCTGGCTCTGGTGAATACAGCAAGCAGACATTAAATGCTGCAGACATTCAAAATACCCGAAGAGCATTTTTCATCCAGTATTATTTCTCACAAATATGCCTAGGTGACAGCTTGTTTAATATACACTGAATAATATGAGTTGTGCCATTTGCCAGCAAGTGACAGAGCTCCACCAGTAAGCATTTTATTAGGTGAATTACTATTTAGTGTTCACACCATCATGTTTACATTTCCTTTTTATTTGGTGAATTACTAAGGCTGCACATTGAGATTAGCCCTACATGAGGGGCTGTGTGAAAATAGAAGCACCATATCCTTGAAGGTCACACAACACAGTGGAGAACACAAAAGAGTATTTTTCTTCAAGGGGTAAGGGCTCTACCTTAATTTTTGGGCCCGAATCCTAAAATTGTTATGGGTACTGAGGCTATTAGCTACTCTCAACCCCAGCTTCCTTTGACCAGGAGAGGCTCAAAAATTCCCTGAATTCAAGGGACAACATGCTAAAGGTTTAAAGGGGGTCAGCCTCAGGTTTACCTGAATGTAGGTTTCTTGAATATAGGTCACTGGGCTAAGTCATGACCATTTTTATGGCAACTGTAGGAAAAAGGGACTGTTTACTTCTCCTCCCCAGCTGTATGGCTATAAAAACCCCATTGCCTTACAGCCAAGCATAAATTAAGGAACATGCACACAAAAAATTGGGCAAAGTGTCTCAACATCAGGATTCTGGAGTTCTGGTTCACCAAATGTCATACATATCCCCACATAATAAATTCATCACCTTCTTATTCAATTGAAAATAGCTCCACAATAACCCATCCAGAATACTTTAAAGCTTATAGAAAGAAGAAAAAAAAAATAAAAAATCAGTTTCTCAGTACCTCTAGGTTCTGGGTGTATGAATCCCACGCAGACTTTCTCACACCAGTACCCGTGTGAGAGGTTGCACCACATGGCCAAGGGCAATGCCACAGGAGATGCTCTTCCCTCTAGAGACAAAAGCAGAAGAGACACACTGGCACTGTGCCCTATGTACATTAATAGGACCTGTCACTTGCCAGCACAAGCTAACACAGGCTCTGCTTCGGGCTGACATAGCTCCGTTGCTCTTGAAGACACTCACAGCAGTCTGGGGATCTCTGCAAGAACTCTGTTTTTAATTCAGACATGACCACAGACACGCAGTATCAGGCCCATCAAGCTGTTTCTGTCAGGATATACTCAAGGACCCAGAGGCAGTGAGGAAAAAAAAAGCTTTTTTCTTTTTTAAACATGGTTCTGAATGGCCCCATATTCATAGACTCATCATTCATCAGACGAATAATTCAGATGATCTGCCTCTTTTAAGTATTGTTTTCTAATTCTATTTTATTCCATTCCCTTTTGCTAATGTTTGTTTCCTATTTTCCTATGCCATGACTGCTTTTGAGCACGTGTCCAACACAGAATCACAGCTCTAAATTTTCAAATTCTGTTCTTTGGAATAGACCCAGTACTGAAATTTTGAATTTGGGCCATAGACAGCTTTTTGAACTCAATTTGCTTCTGCCACAGCACCCTTGAGACTGTCTGAAGACAAGAAATGATTTTTTTTGTGCAATGCAAATTAAAACCTGGTTTACTGAGCTTTACTTACCTCCTGACACACCACTGCACCACCACCATGACCACTGCCAATAAGGATACTGCCAAGCGCTGATTTTGGAACCCAGAATTCCAGAAATCAACAGTGCTGAAAGTAACAAGCACAAAGCTCATATTGTTTTAATGAGAAAATTTCCTGTCCATTGGTGCTCAGCTGAGTCCTACTGCTTGGACCTTGTAGAGTCTAATCCATGTGCAAGAGGCCAACTGAGATCTCAGGCTGTTTCTTCACAAACATAGTGGCATCTCTGACTTCACAATGCAACTTGTAACATGGTACAGGACTTTTGTTTCTTTTTTTTCCTCCCTTAGAAAAAAAAAATTATTGAAATTATGATTTTTTTAATGATGGCACTTAATACTCTCCAGCAATTTTGAGAATCTTGATCTAAGTAGTGTACTAACACTACAAAAATGCCTGATTTTTTTTTAATTCATATTTTACTCATCAAAAATCAAACATTTCTTTTACCATTGATAACAATAACTTCTGCTAAAGTCAGCCTACTGATCAAAATGAGAAATAGAGAGTTATGAAAAAGGCACAATAAGGACAAGGAAGTGGGAGTTAAAGGCAGACGTATTAAAATCAAAAGCACAACTTTCAGCAGTAAGATTAATTACCACTATAACATATTACTAAATAAAATGTCAGGGTCTCTAACTCTGATTTTCTCCAAGATTTCTGTTTTCCTGGAAGATTTGCCACTGTATGTGTTTCTGGGTGTCAGTGGGAGGGCCTGACAGCAACTATAAGGTCTGGGAGGACACTGACCTGGGACAGATGGGATGAGAGGAGTGGGAGGCAGGTATTAGAGCTCAGCAGTGGGATAGGGAGGCAAGACAGAGATCCTGAGTCCCAAGAAACACAGAATGGAAACTGCTGTGCTGACCCTTGCTCAGCAGATGGACCCCCCACTTCAGACCCACACCTACCCTCCTCATAGGAAGGTATGAAGAACATCTGCAGTTTGCCTGGGATTCTGCCTTGCCATGTTGTCTTGGTTTAAGACAAGTTAAGGGGGTGGCCACCTCCCCTTTACTTTTATCTAATCCCTTTCCACAACTAAGGAGACATGAATATGAGATATAAGTGAAAAAAATAGCAGTTTCCTAAAAAGTCAGTAGTTACAAAGTGGTCGCTGAAATCTCCCAGAGTCACTGGGAGCAAAGAGAAACTCAAAATGGTGGAGAAATGATGGGTTCCTCCAAGCTTATTCAAAAAATCTGGTCCTTTGACAGATTTCTCAAACCAAATATGTTATTATCATCTATTATTTCCTTTTACTTTTTATAGAAACTTTGATATTCAATTTCTTGATATCTTTCAAACATTAGACTCTGTTGAACTTATAGGTTCCTGAAAGATGATGACTGACATCAGCTACGAAATATGGTAAATAGTGTAATTATAATTCATAAATTAAATGCTACAGCTAGGAGATGCTAAAAAAATTAATGTGGCTCATAATTAACTTTCAGTAGCAAAAAAATAAGATAGTTTATAAAAAGTTTTAACAGAAATTAATTTGTCTCATTTTTTCCTTCAGAAATTAATGGTGAAAATCAATTATCTTTGCAGAACAATGCAAGATTCATGTTTTTATCAATCAGTAAAGGTCTGATTGCACCAAAGCAACAATTAAGAATAGGAAAGCAGATCTAAACCAGCATTTTTATTAGCTTTTCTAGAATAAGAATAGAATGAACAGCAGCACTGAAGAAGAACCCGATGTTTAACCAGTCTGTTGTTCTGTCATGGAGCAGAGATTCAATTCCAAATAGAGGATATAAGTACCTTATTACCTATTACCTTAGCTAAACATCTGGTTGCAGCAACCTGTCTGACAAAGGTGGAGTTTGAGAAAAGGTTATAAGGTGTTTTGCAGATAAAAAAACAAATAAAAACAAACAAAAATTGTTTCTCAGTAGAACAGTAAGCATTATCATGAAATAATTTATCTGGTTCCAATGCCAACATTACGTGTGAGCCTGTAAATGACTGTGTCTAACCTATACAAGGAATAAGAAAGTACAAGAACTCTTTCTGGGTAGCCATTCAGACCTTGACTATCATCAGCATGACAGTCAATGAAGCCTTCTCACATCCTTACCCACCTCCAGTCCATCCTATGCAACCAATAAGCTTTGCTAGGGAACAGAAATCACAGCAAGGAATAGGCAAAAAACACTCCTCCATGTTAAAGCCATTTTAGAAAGTCTATTCATTTTATAAATTCTCTCTGGGGGATATATCCAAGACAGCTTTCCTTAGACAAAACAATGCTAACAGGTCATCAAAGTCACAAGCTGAAATTTCCCAAGTTGGCAAGCCTCAGCTGATATTCCTGACTGCTGGAAGGAAATGATAAAGCCAATTTTTATAGACAGACTTTGTTTCCCCTTTAAGAAAATGCACACACAGAGTTTAGTTTCAGTCCACTTATTTCAATATCTTCTTGTCTTGCTTGTCTTATTTTCAAGGGTTGGTATCCAAGGGCTGTCATGCTGCTTTTTACTAATTTTGACATCTGGTCAGGTCATTTTTCAGAATTAAATGACACGCAGCTTTCACGTTTTCATTTTTCACCCTAGAAAAATAAATGCTGAAGCTTTCCTTTCATGTATGGCAAAAGCATTTCCATATCGAGCTCACCATTCTTC
>NW_008237239.1:19034680-19043031 GCF_000691975.1 Corvus brachyrhynchos | reverse complement strand
CAACATGCAACCCATACCAGAAAACAATACTTCTGCTCTCAAGAAAGTTAGATATGCACTATATGAAAGAAAAAATAAATTCTGTGACTCCTGTATGAGCTTTGGAGCAAAATCCTGACCTCTATTTCTAGAAGACTGCCTGCTGAAGATGTGAGCTTGGTCTTTTTTCTAACGCAGACATGCAGACATTTATAAGTAATTTGATGAATTGATTTGGCCAAAAATCTTACCCATGGATCACAAATGAGAACAGAACCACCATGCCTTTACAAACTGTGTCTTACAAAAAGTGACCAAGCCAGCTTATAGACTTAGCTTATAGCCCTGGTCATAAAATTTGATTCACATGTGGCAGCTGTATAATCACTCTGTTCCGGCTGACGTGGTCACATTTCCATGCTAATACAATACTTTCAAGAAACAATTAATAGTGCATTTATTTATCATCTTCAGATATTCCAAAAAGAAACTTGGATATGTATTTTAACACAACTCTCCTTAGTATTTCTGTCCAAGGAGCACTTTGGGACCCTCCAAAGTGATGCCATTCAAGCCAATCTGTATCCTTGCAGTGTGAGATGCTATTCATCGTGAGAAAACATCTGCAACCTATTCTTGTATAATTAGTATGCTTTTGTAATGCTGTTGATACTTTTATTTCTATGTGTAATTTCTATGCTAACGCTGGGAGGAGAGATCAAACTCCTCTCTGCTCATGGCTTTCTCCCCATGACTGAGGCTTCTCCTCCAGCTCAGCTGAAAGGGGGGCCGGCAACAAGGGAGGCAATGTGGCTGGGTCTTTTTCAGCATATGAGCGAGATATCCACAGGCCACAGTGGAACCCTGACCTTCCCACCCAGGGCCACGTTGCTCCTTGACAATCACGTCACCACTGAGATATTCGGCATCTTGAAAACACACATATGAATAAACCAGTTTCCTGCACTTTTGGGAGGTGGAACAGGAGAGGGAGTCTTGTTAAAGGTAGAAAGAACCTTTCTTTTTCTCAGGCTTTATCTGTTTCTAAAAGAAAAAATTAGCCTATTATACTACTACGTAAATCCCAGTTTTCTGTCTTAAATGCTAATTACAACCAGTGCAATTCATACTATTATTTGCACTGTATGACATTAAGTTAAATTCTTTTTCAGTTAATTTGTTGTTTGCTACTGATCTCTAGTGCCCTTCAGACACTCTTGAAAATAATTATTTAGGTCTCTATTAAAATATTTTGATGAATAAAACCACTGAAGTAGTAGCTGATGACCAGGAGCTATATTTTAAGCAGAAACAGGCCTGGGGCTTCAGGGTTTTGTTATTTTTAACATTACTGGAAGAAACTGGAACAGAGCTAACGGTGAACAAGCCTTCTAATGCTCTCTAATCTTGTGAGTCAAAACAACACTGACTATATTACTTTACACATAGGCACTGTTTTAGAAAGCTCTTGTCTGATTGCTGTATTAAATTGTGGAAAAACTAAATTAATAGAATCACATGAAGGTGTTACTTCATCTCCCTGCCAGTGCAGTGTGGTTTTTAAATCCTTAATACCTTAAGTCTCATACTGATTGTTGTAAAACAAGGTGAGGTTGTGTACATTTTACAGTGTAAAAAATACAGCTCTTCTCAGGACTTCCCTTCAAGCATGGAAACTCTGGTGCCACCAAATTCTTGAACAGAATTGCATTAATTTGGATAAATTAGAGACTGAGCTGAGAACAGATCAATTATTCTTGTTGGGACATCTATTAAAGAAAGAAAAAATAAAAGATTGTCTTATTTTGTATTAAAAATGGATAGAATCAATTTGAGAGGAAAATATTTTAAATTTAAATTAGAGTATCTACAATCCTTATTAAGAGGCATATCTCAAATATCAGTCGTGAAATAGTTTCTTATAGTGGCAAACTTTTTAAAACAGCTGTGGAAAAATTCAGTCATATAAATCAAAAGTCAGAAATTGCAGATAATCAATAATACAGCGGCTAGTTTTAGCTTGGTGATTTTTCTTCATCTGTGCTCAGGCTGCTGCTTAAAACCATTCTCACCCCCTGCTCTGAATTGCAGGAGATCAGAGAGTTAATGACATTACCAACATACATTCCATTGCAGAATTTCTGTTTCACAGCATGCCAGCTGTACTCACTCAGCCATCTCCACGTCCCAACTTAGGTTGTGCCTGTAACAATATACAGCTTGAAAATAATATTAAGGAGAGGATTTAATCATAGTTAAATTTCAAAACTAGAAGCTGCCTGCTGATCTGAGTGTTTCTGAATTGCATTCTAGATCAGCGTGCTAAAGACAAACAGGAACACTTTTTGCTATGACACGATCAACTGAGTAAAGGAATCAAAAGAATGGGATTTATTTGCTCTAATTTTCCTGAAAGCAAATGAAAGTGTGCTTTATGTAACTAAAATCTGCTTGTAAATGGCTGTGTATTTTCAAGGAGCTAACACCTTCCTTGTCAACCTGCTGTTTCAATAAAAGGACGTGTACTCATATAGGACAAAGTCAGCAGTTTAATGTTATGTTTCCTTCTGTGTTACAAGAAAGGCTGGAAGAAACTGGCCTATTCTTAAGGGAGCACATCAACAGTGCGGTGTCAAGTATCATTGCACTGTGACTAATGCTCCATTTTTCATCTTAAATATTTTTATCTTCTATTTGTTTTGTGCTCTGTGAAGTTAGTGAGTTTCTGAGTGGGCACTTCAGAGCAAGTATAAGCCTGTATGCTCCAGTGCAGTTCAAGAATGCTTTTTTCTCCACAAATCCCCTCCCACTGCCTCCTTGCCATCCCCTCAGAGCCTGCATGTCTCATGAAAGAGACTCCCTGAGTCATTTAACACCCTTCTTGGAGACGGCTCAGCCTCTATCACCTTCTGCATGTGAAACAGCACCAAGATAACCTCCTCCAGATGCACTCTACACAGGCAGTCTCAGGAACTTAATCTCCTGCTTCTGGGAATCTCAGAAAATGACTCACTTATTTCTTTACCTCTTCTTTTTATCTCTCTTGAGTTCATCGAGGTAATGCTCAAGTTGCACACAAGGCTGCAAAAAAGACCCCCTGGGCTTGGCAGGCCCTTCAGGTCAAGAAGTTCCTCTCTGGAAAAGCAGCAGAAGATCATACATCACAACTCCATTGCAGTGGAAAGCAATCAATGGAAACAAAATAATATCAATAAAATATGTACAAAGCCAATGATGTTCTCTCTTCTGGGGCTGCAGCATTGATGAGATGTCACTGACAAACCACCAGGAGTTGCCACAGAGCTCTGGCACATTGATTTTCTGAAGCTGGGGTCTCCAGCTGTATTTCTATTAAAACAAGAGATCTAGGGGTTCTTCCTGTACACCTGGGAGCTGTTGGCTGTGGAGTCAAGCAGTTCAGAACTTATGCCATTTCATTTTAGCCCTGCAAACTACCTAAAGCTCCTGTAAAATAAGAGCTCATTAAGGGCAAAATTGACAGTGAAGGTATTTTCTGCAGCTAAGCTTACAAGCCAAAAAGCTTACTTCTAAAAAGATGAGAGGAAGGGCAAGGGAAAATGAGCTGAAAATATGTGGTCATGTTTTCTACATTGCAAAGAGTTGCTTAATAGAAAACTCTGCAGTGTAAGATTTAATCCCTCTCTGGTGTGCAGCCTCACCTAACATTTTAAGATGCAAGATTTCAGGAGGCAATTTTATTTTCTTTCTGAAAGATTTCCAGATTCATTGCAGACAAACCAACTTGCCCATTGTCCCAGCTTGAGACAAATTCAGAGGAATGTCCAAATTTGAACGTCCTCTGATAGAAGGCAGGTTACAGCCTTCCCTCCCCCACCAGGTTGACTTTATGATGTCTATCTCCTATTGCTGCTCAGGGTTTTTTCTCCCTTTCTCTCAGACCCAGCTTAAAGACACAGAAAGGCACAGGAATCATGTCTGGCCATAGAGCAGCAATAGAGGATACATATCATAAAGTCACCCCAAGATACCCACATATTGAAAGATTTAAAAGTTGGTTTTCTAAGTAGACCAAACTTCTTTGACCTTCTAGTTGTGAATGAAAGAAATGCAATTAGCATGTGAAAATTAAAAATGGCATACTGCAGCGTAGGGATTTGACACCCTTGTCTGTGCTCTGTGATGATATCTCTGCTTCTTTGGCAGAGTTGACTCTTGACTGCATTTCAGTGACATTCAGTTTGAAAATATCCTGTCTAGCCATCTCCCTGTGTCATGAGGTTCACTCAACTCCTAAGAAGAGCAGAGACATTCCAAGCATCTCTGACACTTGGATTGTGCCACATGGGCAGAATAAAAAAAGGGCTTAGGAAATCAGACTATCACTGTTTCTTCAGAGGTATGATTGTACACACACACACACATACACACACACATATATATATACAGGTTTATTTCTTAAATGTATCAGCCCCAGAAGGTAGCTGAGAAAGAAAATGCAGCTGAAAAACAGCTGCCTGAACTGGGGGAGGGTTAAAAGACAGAGCTGCTTTCATGCAGGCCAATGTACTTCAGACAGGCAAAGAAAGGGAGCCAACGAGTGCCTTTAGTCTTGTTCTTTTGGGAGAACTGAGATGGAGGAGACAAAATGATTTGCCCTGTCAAAAAGTGGGGAAGAACCTTCTTCCATAGAAGTCATCCAACCTCAATTTCCTTAGTCCAGGTTAGTAGCATGCCCTTGAGTCTGTATTGGCCTCGTGCTGTATTTTAATAAAATTTTACAAGCTCAAAACAATATTCCATGATCACTCCTGTGACACCAGAAAAGTCTTTACTTGCTGAGCATAAATACATCCTCAGCTGGCCTTTGATGGAAATAGATCTGAAACTCTGGAGCTGCAGGAAGATCCAGTACTTCAGGGACCCACACTCCCAACTAGCAGTGCACAATTAGTATCAGGCTGAAGAGAGAAAACCAGATATCTTCTTTCAGAGAAAAAAAAAATAGAAGAGTTTGTATCAAATGGGTCCTTGTTTTTCAGCATATTCTTTTTCTGGTAAGTTCTGTATGCCATATTAGTAAGAAACACTCATTGAAAGAAATGGAAACTTGAAGGAGAGAAACTTGAAAGAGAGAAATACTGAATGACAGTGGTATGCTCAAGAAACTTTCTTTCAAAGGAAGCTCATAAAATATGTAGCCCAGCTGTTCTTTACTTTCTAATCAGGCTTTCTGATATAATGAAAGTTCATCCAGGAAGACACTTGCTCATTCATGTGATGGTTCTGTCAAAAAAAGCAGAAATGCAAATAATGGGAAAAGAAGATCAACTTAATCCATTTCAGCTTAACTGTGCAGGTGAACTCGGGAGGAAATGATATTAAACTGAAATCTGTGAAATTTTTGGCTCTTTAAAAATGCTGCTTTAGACAGCAAATATTTGCTGAAGATTACCCTTTATTGTTGATGCTGCTAATTAGCAAACAAAACACTTGGGTTTTGCCACCACATCTGGCCCTTCTATTTGCTGAAAATGTAAATAATCATGCTGCTCTCCCCTCTCCTAATGGGATTTAGTGTCATGTGCCCTATGTTAAATGCTGTAGAGCACAGCAGCACCTTACCCTGCAAGCAGCAGGCAAAGCCAGCCTGTCACTCAGGGGCTGCTTGTCCTGGTGGCACTGGGTTTGCAGAGTGTGCCAGATTTAGTCATGTATACGAGCATCACCTCGCTGACAGCCACAGGGAGATATTCAGGGCAATTAGAATGGTAATCAAGAATTGACATCACCTCCTGCTCAGCCCATGTTATTCAATATAAAAATAAGCTCAATTAGTTCTGCATTCAGGGCTTGGGTTCACATTAAGTTATGGAAGAGGCAATTAATTCGGGCTTCTCATTTTGGTAGGTTGAAAAAGAAAGAGAAGCATTTGGGTTGTTGTTTTCACTTTTAATAGGAGCACAATTTACTCTTAAGGTCAGAAGTGCGACATATGTTCTGTCTTGTGTTACAAAAATAATGATGTATCGGGTCATCTGAGATATACAGGGCTGAGGGGAAATAAGGAGAAAGCAAGACAGAGAGACAGCTCCTGGCTTGCTGTTGACGTGATTCTCTCTTTCTGTGCAGCCATCATTAAAATGCCAGGCTGCTAAATACCTCAGAAAACAAAACCACGCACTAAAAATAATTATTTATTGGCTTGGATTGCAAAACAAAACCCTCTTGTAGAACAGGCATTTAAAATAACTGTTTTGATATTCAGGCAGCACCTAGCAGTGAGACTGCTTGTCAATGCTTCCTTTATAAAACACTCATTTCTTAAAAAGCGTCGCGTTTCTTGTCAGCTAAAAAGAAAAATGGTTAAATCAGCTTGTCTATTTTTGAAATGAAGATCAGCAAAAATCAAATCAAAACAAAACAAGATGTTTCAACTATTTTCAAGTTCTATTTATGCTTCTTCCTAGCAAAGAAAAATTTTATCTTCCAAAGGAAAATCCAGGAAAGCCTGTATTAAGAATAATTTTATTTTAAATCCAGTGCTGCTACTTAAGCTGTTTAGTTGGTTCCAAGGATGGACTGTGAAGAGGTATTAATTTTAAGAATCAGGAAGACATTCGCAGTATCATTTGCCATTGTTTTCTGGGAAGCACATTGAAGAGCACATTCTCAGTCATCCTTTCACTTCCCATAGAGAGCACTCAGTTTGCAGTGGTATTTTCACACCCAGAGGCAAAGCAGCCTGCAGAGAGGTGTCTGATTGCCCCATACCCCCCAAAGTAGGCAGATTGCTCAAGTAAATTTATTTAGCAAGCTAATTTATTCCTCTCCTAATGAAGTGCTGCAGACCAGACTCCAAGAGAAATTCTCAGCACCTTACCCAGTGAAATCAATGAGACTAGTTACAGAGCAAGAGTATAGGCAGACAAGAGAGTTCCTGTCAGGTGAATTGCTCCATCAGCTGAAATGCTCAGAGAAGGAATCAGCATGAGCTTGCTGATGTACTCCAACCCAGTGCACTGTGAGTGAATTGGTGCAGAGCCCATCCTCCATCAAGACGTTTTTGGCAGTGATGCACTCGTTTGTCTGGAAATCTGCTCTTTAATTCATTGACATTAATGTTCAAAGCAGCACTAAGTCAGTAAGGCTGCATGAGCATGAGAAGGGAACCAGACCAGCAGTACTTCTGAAGGAAAAGGATGGCTGAAACTAAATGAATACAGCATCCCACAGAAAATTCTGCTCCAGAAAATATATTTAGAAGCTGCCTATCAAGTGTGTCCCTGTGCTCAGGCACCCCTGGAACTGCCTGTTTTACCATAGGTCAGACCTGTCTCTAAAGACCAGGCCTGGCAGGCTGGATGCTGATACCAGGCCAAGAAATGGAAATCTGTGGGGCTTTCTTTTGCTTCTTTTACACTGATGACCTTTCTGAAGCGTGGTACAAGGTACAGGGTATTGATGTTTGGGGTTTGCTCACTGTGATTTTATGCTGCTTATCTGAGAAAGCTTCACAAAGTAACTTTTGTTGGCTAAGTGTTTTATATGGTATTTTGGTACAAGGAGCATAATATGATGTAAAGTACAGCATTAGGAAATAGTGGCATCCATTTAAAAACAGCACAGGTGATGGCAAGCAAAAAACAAAGGAGAAAACCAGAATGCACTTCAATTTTATCACAGTCTTTCAATGAAATGCTTGATAAAGAGAAGAGTCAAATTCCTCAGGTTGCTAGTGTGTTTTTATAGCAAACATCACTCCTGTAGCTTCCATCAGTCCTTGTTTGCCTATGGAAAATTAAAAAGAATCATAGCTTTCATCATGGATTAGAGTATAAAACAGAACAACAGCCCCTCAAAAAAACCCAAACCACAAAACAAACAAAAAAACTCAAAACCAAAAAACAACAACCCCAAAAAACCCCACCAAAACAAAACAAGAAAAACCCTAAAAACCATTTTCAAGCAACCAAACCAAAACACAGACATCTAAAATTCCAAACGGGACTCTGATTACAGTGGGTCAGGCAAATAATTGAGCTTGAGAGTAAAAGTCATAGTTAAATATTTTCTAGGGTCTCAGTTAAAGTCATTTAGCAAGTAAATGTTTTTAATTCCTATCTCTTCAGGTGCCCTCAGCAGCACCAGTGCAACCCCACAAATTAGAAAATGAGTTTACACTTTTTCTGCAGATTCCTTTCCACCAAATCATTATGATGGCTGCCAGGTTCTAATATCTGTGGATCACACCATTTTTCTCCCTGGGAAATATCTGCAATCTACTTCTCATTCCAAGTCCCAGGAAAGAAGAAGCAGCAGATCCAGGAGCATCCCTTTGGACCTACAATTACCATGGGATTCCCAAGATGCTGGCTGCAACATTGAGATTC
>NW_008237239.1:19006207-19034544 GCF_000691975.1 Corvus brachyrhynchos | reverse complement strand
ATCCCTACCTAACCCATGTCTTGACCTGAATTTCATCCACCAAACTTGGATCTAAATACTTAAAGGCACAAAAAGCAAGAATTATCTAAGGGAATGACCTAAAAACATGGATCTGAAAGCAGGTTAAGGAAAGCCTCTAAGCTGGCAGGTAAAGATGAGGCACTTGAATCATTATTTATTGTCATGTAGGCTTTCTTGCACTCTCTTCATATTAAAACATTTAATAGATGACATTTAAATGAATATGGTGTTATTATAATTACACATAGGCTACACTTGTGAAATATTAGAATTTCTATTTTGAGCTACTTTGTGTATTTGAGAAATTGGGAAGAGGTGAGTGTGTGACTATTTCTAATTATCAGCATCCTTTTATAGTTTCACGGGAAAGAATCCTTTGTACTGGAAATTTATTTGTCAATTTGTTGTTGAATACAAATGTGTCCTTTGCAGCTTTGGGCTGATAAATCCACATGACAGCATGCTGCTGTGCACACATTTGAAAATAGTGTAGCCATCCATGTGTGGGGCACATTTATGTGAAGGTTATAAACCTTCTGATCAACCCAAAGGCAATTAAATCAAGTGTACCGCTGGGAAACATGGCCGTGCTACTTCTTGAACTGCTCTGGCTTGTACAGACACTCTGCAGGTACTTGCAGAGTTATCCTGCTATTTCTGGTTCTGGGCTACTTTCTGTGTCCTATGTTGTGGTGTGCAAAAGCCTATTTCTCCCTGTTTCTGAGTTTTGAAAAGAAAAGTAGTGTCATTTATGGTGAGCCAGAAGCACAGCTAGGGGCTGAGGAAGAGGGCACTGAAGGCAATAAGGCAGTGAGGAAAAGACCACTCTTTGGTGCTCTTGCCTGAAGCTTTACTGTTGTCACTAATTTCTGCCAAGCAGCACGTTTAACTCCAGAGAAGATCCCGCCTAATAGTCACCATATTTCTGTCACTGCTGCCACAGCTGCATGACACTGCATAGTGAAGTAGGGTAGCACAAAACAGAACTGAGCAAAAATCTGTTCTACCCGAGGAGTGCCATTTCTTGCTGTGGTTCAGTCAAATCCACTACTCCTAAAACAGGATCTCCGAGAGAGGGTCCCTAGTGGTGTGACAGCACTGGCAAAAACAGCTGGCAGAGGACAAGGGGACATTGCTGTTTAAACAAAGGTTTGTACTGCCAGTGAAAGAAAATTTAATGAAAATCTTAATTTTAGAAAATGTTTTGTTTCCATCTGACCTATAGAAAGAAAGCAGTTTTGACTACAAACCAGAACATACTTTCTTCATTAACATTTTCTATAGTATACCTTTTATTGCAACCAAGTCACTTTCTGGGATAAAACATGTCTGTGAGAAGACAAGTTTTGGAATATTAATCACAAGGGAGATAATCCTTTTTATTCACACCAAGTCATTTCAAACTTAACATACAGCAAGGAAATCATTTTGTATCTGCAGCAAGTAGTCTCTACAGTTAGACAATTCAGAAATTTTCCCTGATGAACTTACACAAAAGGTATAACTTATTCCGTTTAGCTTTTAAAAGAGACTGTTTTCCTGAGTTGGCATTTCCTGGTAGGAATTTGCAAATGCTCCCTGCTAACACCCACTGTACCATTATGTATTAAAAGAGTCCATCCCAAATGCACTCCAGCAGTATGAGTATCAGCTTTTGCATGTGTTTATCCAGCTGTCATTTTTACATATGTCATTGTGGGTCCCAGGCCTGCTTTGGTACAGAAAAACATTGCCTGGTTTGTTTGGGTTTTTTACAATTTTTTTCTTTCTTGTTTGCTCCTGACAAATAAGAAAGTCAAGGAATAATTAACGCACAGACTGGAATGAAAATAACCTCCTAGTAAACAAGTGTGCTCGAGCAAAATAAATGATAATTTATTTTACAAGCAGAGATTAAAAGAACTTGGCTTGTTCAGCTTCTCAAAACAATAGCTAAGAAGGGATATGACTGTTCCCTATAAATATATCTGGGTATGTAAACATGAAGGAAGAGAAAAATTACTTAAGCAACCTGTAGAATATTGGCACAAGGACAAATGAGTACAAATGAGCCATGAATTAATTACGGTAAGAAATTAGGATAAGTACCTGGAAGTAGAAGAGCTGCTTTCAGGCTAATTTATGGAAAAATGAGCTGCCCAGTTCCTCTGTATTCAGCCTCAAAAGGAGTATATTGGTGTTATTCCTCTCCTCAAAGCTCAGGTGTGGGAATGCATGGCTGTGAGTAGGTTTGGATGTTTGTATCCCGTAACACTAGTGAGCTATAGTTTTACTTCATTTGGCATCTGAAAAGGAAAAATTAAGTGAAAATCCTTCTGCCATCTCATTTTTATAGAACTACTTTTAGATCCTGTGGGGGTCAGAAACTTACTAACTTTTCCATAGGGGAAGAAAATGGATAAGGAGATCGCCCCTGGAATCCCACACCATGAAAATCTCACTCTGCCCACACACTTCCCCAAAGCTGAGAGCATTCCTTTCCCCAGGAGGGAAAACATGCTCTGATCCAAAATATAAAACAATAAAAATTTTATTCTGGCACACACAAGAGCTCCCCCCAAGGAGCTGCAAGTCCTCATTTTCCCTACCATGAAGCATGTTTGAGCTTTTTTTAACAGCTAGGAATATTAGGGTGTTTTTTAAACAAATATTTCTTAAGCTTGTTTTTTATATTCCCTACCCACTTGTAAACTGTCTGTTAATGGATTTTTAAAATGACAGCGTTCATCCTAGACTTCAAATTATTCACAAACATGTCCAATAAATAATTCTTTTTCTGCAGACTATTTGTAAAATGCATATTTATCCGGAATTGAAAATTCATGCTATGCAGCTAATTAGCCTTCACAGAGGGCTTAAGCAGGCCTGAAGGGTGCCTAGGGCTTCTCCCAGCTCTCACCACAGGGATGCATTTCCCCTAACTGAATTTACATTTCTAAATTTTTTGGACCATTTTATCCAGAAATCATGCCCCTCCTCCACGCCCAGCTTTCTACTCAGTACAGTATTTGTTTTGATCAATCTCTCCTAGAATAATGAAATGCACTCCTTCTCCCTCACTGAATTAAATCTCACTTACATCTGCATCTTAAAGACAGTTTAGAAAAACAAGTTAGCCAGCAAAAAAGAGCATAAAGAAAGTGGGTGTCTTCCATTTGGTTTTCTTGTTAGATGCTCATCTTTGAATTCAATTTTCTCCCTACTTACCTCTCTTACCTTATTTTTCTTTATTTCTGCATACACTGTGCATGTTTAGCTGTACAAAATTTAGACCTCTTGAAATGCAAGGAGACTTAGCCACTATTTAGCATTACTGCTATTCTTTCAATACCTATCCCACTTATTGATAATAACTCATTAGGTTACAAGGAAATAATAAGACAGATAATTTATAAAAAATGAAGGAAATTTGTTCAGTTCCATAATCTTACAAATCACTCCTGGTCTTCAGACAAAAATACTCCGTTTTGTCTGCAAGGAGATATTAAATATCATATACATATGAATTTCGACTCTTTTCTCCCTCATAATTTTCATCAATATTTAGAAAAGTCATTAGTCACCACCTTTTAGTTTTCAAGAAAATACAAATTCTTTCAATTGTCAAAGCTTTGCAAGAGCAATTTTGGCTGGCATACTTTTGGAGAATGTTTGGAAGAGTGACTTTGATTGGAAAGCTCTGGGACCTGTCAGAACTTCCAAATATGTTATACTTTCATTGTCCTATTACCATGAAAATTTGGTTGACGATCCCTTGAACAGATCACTGCTGCACTGCATTTTGGTCAGGATTTAAAGTTACTGAGGGATATTTAGAAGTATCATCATCAGCCATGGTCAGCTGTGCATACAGAAATTAACACTTACTGTTCAGAGAAATCAGAGGATCTGTCAAACAAGTAGCCATGTATGCATCTAACTGTTGTAACAAAAGCTATTGAAATTTTAAAAGAAAATAAATCACCTTTCAGATCACATGGGTCTATATCAAAACATTATTGCTGTCAAATCTGAATCCTGCCTTGGTAAGGAAAGTAGGACCACAGAAACTGAGAAAGCTGTAGGTTTAGGAACGCCTTCTCAGCAGGGTGTGTTTATAGACATTCTCAGAAATACTGAGCTGCTTTTAAAGACAGAGCTGCTGACCAGCAAATCTCATGTAATTCCACCTAGAATTGAATACCTGCTTTCAAAATGCTATTTTAAGAATGAGTCATGAGGTAGAAGCTTAGATCACCTGAACGATGTAATTACTGAAAAAGAGCAGGTTGAGAGTGCACAGATTCCACCTTGTTTTATTTCTGGAGCTGACAAAAGCCGCAATTTGTTATTTAGTTAAACCTGGCAGATTAATGACCTATCAAATTAGGGATGCTGTACACTGCATCAAAGTCACAACCAACTTATTCAGATCCCTTACTTACTAAATCAAATCCATAACCGAGAAAGCCATACACACCACTAGTGAAATGCATTCCCTGATCCACCACACTGAGCTTCTAATCAATATCTTCATCCCAGCCATGGACTTGATTGTATTGAACTCACACAGCACAGCTGGGATAAGCTCCTTCAATGTAAATATGTTCTTCCTAGAAACATGCTTCATTGTTATCCATCATTCTCAAGATAATCTCTGGAAATAACCTGTAACTCTCATCAATGATGAGCATATGGATTGTGAAATCTAGGATATCCTCACTTTGAAACAAAATACAACATCACAAATTCTCTGAGGAAGCTGTAAAATATATTTCGACAGGTTAAGCTCTCTGGTCTGTATAGGACATGCATGCAGAGCTTAATACCCAAAGGATTTTAGAGCAGCTCGGCTCGGTGGAGAAGAATCAATATTCCCATTGCACATACACAGCCAGCACAGGACCTCATAGCAGTTGTCCTTGGAAGCTGAGCTCTGGAAGAACAATTTCCAGGATTAAATATTTAGGTGCAATATTAATACTGCAGGCTTGGTCTGATTCTTAATTTTTGATTCGGAGTTACAGACAGGCAATTAATTTAAATTAGGTGGTATCAGAAGGGATGCTGCTGTAGCAGATTTCTCATCTGTTAATTTAGAACTACCAGCAATGGTATCCAGTCAAGTTTATCTTAATTTATGGGCATCTTCAGCCTTCTGCTCAGAAGGAAGATCAAATGTGGAATTGATCAAACATTTTCAATATTGTTTTTTCTTCTCCTTTTAATTTTGCAGCACTTGCTTCCAAATGTCTGACACACACAGGTAAAATGTACATCAGAAACAGTAAAATTTCAAGATTGTTAAAACTGATTAAGATTTGAGTATTCTGGGTATTGGTAGACTTTCTTTCCCTTTATTAGTAAACATCCTAGAGTCTATAGTTAAGGATCATTTTAATTTGATAATTTCTTCCAATAAGTGTATTCTCACAGCTCCAAGTATATGTCCCATTATTTGAAACTTTACTTTGTTTTTTTCAAAATTACGTATCATTTGAAGTAAAGGGTAACATTAGAGGTAAAAAGTTGATAGTGATATCCTATTTATCTGCATATGATTTAGCAGATGATAATTTTGATTCTATATATGAGGTACATGTCATTAGTTTTGTAGAAAGCCACATCTGACTTCAAGGGTTTGGGCTACTGCTGAACAAAGTAACTTGCCTCAGCATCCTGCTCAAAAGACTGCTTGTCTTAATTTACTCCAGGACCCTCAGCAGACTAGAAAAGCCTTACCTGAGCAGTCTGGCTTATTAAGAAACTATATTTCTGACTTGCTGTTCATCTTCCAAATGTTATCTGATTTAATCCTGCCTGTGGAGCAGGTTTAAATATGTAACGTTGCCAAGAACTCTGACTCCCCTTTACTGACCTGGGCCTCTGAGTTGCTCTGCATCCATCTTACATCTCCTCATATGAAGGAGATGGACTTTGCCAGAACAAAACCAGGACTCTTCCACAATTTTAGCACTTCTTGTAGAGAAAGAGGAATGAGGCTGAAGGAAAGGGGTTGAAACTCTCATCACCAGTCCTGCTTGCAGATTAGGAGAACTCCAAGGCCACACATCTTGCTTGCTAGGAAAAGAGTGACAAACAGATATTCAGAGTAACCTTTTGTCCAGACGGAACCCCTTTAACAGGAAGACTGACTCAGAAGAAGCAGAATTAAACTCACAACTAAACACCACTGTTATTCTGCCCCAGGCAGCAGTATACCAAAACCCAGTCTGGGAGTTCCTGATGTTTCTTGTAAAGACAGGTTTTGGTTTTACAGGAAGGCAACAAAGGTACCACAGCAAAACTGATATTGTTTTGAGGCACTAATTTTCACTTGTAGTCTTTTGTGCTATTTTTGTCTTTACTAGAGAAAAAGTTGCCTTGACTGTGCCACTTAAATTGACTAAGATTTATTACATTCTCCCAGCAATTTCTTTAATGTGCCTTCAGAGCATTATGTAAAAATTGAGCAGGCAGAAGAGTCTGCTCCAGAGCTGCACACAAACAGATGTCCGGCAGTATCCTTCCAAGCCCCTATCCCCTGTTGGAAATATCAAAGCTGCAATGTCCACTCAACAAGACTGTCAAAGTCACCTCTCCTCAGCAAGGACAGCAGGACACAACTTTCATGGAGCAGGTCCAGCTATAATAGTATCAACCCCAAATTCGGCTCGTGGGTAGCAAGGCAAACAGCCAAGTGGATACAAACATTAGGGAGACAAAGTTCCACAATTATGACCCACTGCTGATTTCAGAGGGAGAGAGATCACCATCCAGGATTTCTATGAGAGTTTTTTTATAAGCAAAGAGTGTGTTTTACTGGATCCCTTAGAAATTAAGGAAGTGTTCTAAAAAGCACTAAATTACTTAAAGGAGCTAATATACATTAAAAAAACCCAAACTTTACTACTTAATTATCCAACCTGTTTTTAAAAATACATATTCTACTTCAATATTACATGTATACTGTCAAAATAATTCACTGATTCTCTATGTCAGTGGTGGGAAGGATATATTCATACAAAAGGATGCACACAGAGTTGTTAGTGTAATGAGCTGAGAGGAAAGCGTGTGCTCTTAAATGACAGCTTAGATAAGGAAATCACATGCTTGAAAATGGTCTTCGTGAAGGACTGAAATTACAAATCAAATAAGCAGGACAGGATTCATTACATTGTTTATTAAAGAGAAAGTTGCTATCAAAGTTAAGCTTCAAGTAGAGGATTCACCAGATATTTGGGAATATTTCTTCTGTGACTTTTAAACTGGTTTTGGAAATTAAATCTTCATGTGTGTTACTTAGAAGCTCTTTTGTACATCATGCAATTGTTCTACAGTGGTCTTATTTTATTGTGTATATTTTTATGCCTGTGTTTGTTTGTTTTTATGTATTGTACAATTTCAAAAGAAACCTATGTTATAAAAACCCCACATTTATTGAACTCCCAACTCTTCAGTGTGAACAAGGACAGTAGAACACACAGCTCAGAATAAAAGGATAGGTAAACAGTAGATATACTGAATCTCACAAGAGTTTATAGAGTTCAGTAGGAACAATACCTGGATGAGCCTTCTTTCCAAATTTTACCACTTAGGTGCTTTTTTATTAAAGAAAAGCTTCTCACAGTATGCAACCTTAAGTGGTGATGCTGCAAACACTTTAAAACTGTAGAGCTAATGGAAATTTTGATCTGAAAGGAAAATCTCTTCATTATACTCTCTGAAATTAACTGAAAAGTAATAAAGAATCCTCCTAGTACATTCTGTACAAATACAGACTAAAGGAAAAAAGAAATTGCAATGTTCTGGTGTTTTAAGACTGCAGTACTGTGTCAGCTAAAACTGAGCAAGTGAATACCTTGGTACGGTTATTCAAAATATATTGTTGCCTTTCTGAGTTATTAAGTGTTAAAAAAAATGTATCAGACAGTCTTAGAACCACACTAAGCTCCTTTAGGTTATCTCTAGAGACAACTGCAAGATAAATATCCATATTTTAGCATATTTACATATGTAAATAAATAATACAGTTGCCTTGTATATGAAAGAGCTCTATATTTGAACTAAAATAATTTAAAAGCAGACAACTATTGGGTTCTGGATGTATTTTACTTAATATTGATTTGAATTTCTAGGGAATGTACTTGTTCCACTGCTTTTTTGTATTTGATTTAGCAGACGGTAATTTTGATTCCGTATGTGAGGTGCATGGCGTGGTAGGTGAAATGGCTGATAAACAGGGAATTCAACTGAATAGGAAGTATATTTGATTTCACAATTCAATGTCTATTTAAAATATTCTTGTTCAAGGGGGAAAAAAACGCGTTTTAACATGGCCTGTTGATTTCATCATCAGCTGTCTTTTGAGATACAGTCATCTACAGTAAATATTTCATTACAATATTTGCTCTGGTTTTCTCTATATGTTTTAATGTCTGATGCATTCAATATAATTTTAAATTGGGTGACAGGTCACTCGGGCTCCCTTTGTCCTGTTCAGGGGGAAGGGACAGGGAGAGAGCTGGATGAGCCCCAAGATGCCTCTCCTCTCTTGTCAGGCAGCTCTGACCGACAGCTGCCCACAGGTGCAGAGGCACCTCAGCACAAATGGGAATCTGTGTTCCCTGTCCAGCTGCTCCTGGTGTATCCCCCAGCCTGCACAGCCCTGCCCTGTGGGGAAGGACACAGGGGCAGGACAAAGCCACATGGTGGGGGCAGGACAGAGGTGCTGCCCAAGCCATGGCTCCTTCTGAGGTGCCAAAACAGCAGCTTTTAACCTTCCCCGTGGGGAACTGAAGGTGACCAGGGATTTAGGACATGGAAATGCCCCCCATCCACTCCCTTCCCACGCTCTGAACAGAGGGCAGAGGCTGTTCCCAGGGTGGTGTGCATAGCTGGGAACCTCTCCTGCCCTGCCATGGGATGTGGCACCATGACTAGCACAGGAGGAACCTGCAGTCACATTCATAAGTGAGTGTGGACTTCTTGTTACAGAGGTGGGAAATCCACTAAGGCATCCTCTCTGCTGCAGCCCACCTTCAGGGGAGGTGACAGATGGCAGCACCTTCCCCTTTTGCTTTGCACCATCACACCAAAGTGCAGTCACACAGCTGATGACAGAACTGAAAGGAAGAAGTTTCTCCACAATTCCTTGAGAGATTGTGGAGTCTCCATCCATGGACATACTCAAAAGCCAAAGGAACATGGTCTTGGGCAACTTGCTCATGATGAGCCTGCTCAAGCAGGGGAGCTGGACCAGAAGACCCTCACAGATCCCTCCCAACCTCAGCCATTTTGTGTGATTCTGTGCTTTGATCTGACTCCTAAAACACCTGATGGCAAGGATTCTGGGGCAGGGGATGATCCCAAACTCCTCCCATAGTATTCTTCACCAGACAACATGTCCCTAGTCCAGAACACTGTATATCAGACACAGTCAGAAGAAAAATAAGATCATTTCACAACAAACATCAACTGCAGGGCTGGGCGGGGCTGGCCCAGGAGTCACAGGGGTTCAGCTGGTGACAGGAAATCGGCACCTGCACCAACAGAGCAAGAAAGCGCTGATGAACCCACAAAGGTAGGAATTGGTGTGCTTTGGTTCCCTCTCTTTGGGGAACACAGCTGACAAGGAGCTGCTTATGGCCCAGCAGAGAGAGCTCTTGCTGGCTAGAACTTTAGAGAAAGGGAGTCTTAGAGAAGAGAAAAAATGGTCAAGGAAAAGAGGAAAATAAAACCATCAGCGCAGAAAATATAATTTAAGAGAGAGATCTCTGAAGAGACATTGGGTCAAAGGCCACAAAAATTCCAGGTCCAACAAAAGGATGTGGACTGGGAGGGCATCGCTCCACAGGAAGGTCAAGAGGACACATGCTGATTTATAAGCCCAGAAGCAGTGGAAAACATAACAAAATGCTTGTAAGTAAACAACAGAGAAAGATTAAGTATTTCCTTTAACCTCCTCAAACTACGTTAGCATGGTTTCTGAGTGAAATTACACTGCTCAAAGTGGACCAGGTCACTCCAAAATATTTCATGAGCTGAATCCAAGGTTTCCCAAGTTTTTTTAATAATATAAAAGTGTTTATAGTCTGATGAAACCACTTTTATCTCTGTACCATAAAAAAACCCACACAATGTTTGAAAGAGCAGAGGCACCGTTTGATGCATATTGCTCTGGGAAACCTGAGAGAAGCCCAGGGAAGAGTGGGAAAGCAGCAGTGATGAGAAGTGCACACAGTTATTGTAGTACAAGACACCAAAGCTGTTTAAGAAGCCAAGTAAAAGCTGCAGCGGACAAGCCTGGAGGTTATGACAGGGGCCTTGGACCTGGGAAATGCATTTTCCATGAAGCTCCAAGAGCAAATAACATGATTTGGAGGCAAAAAAAAAAAAAAAAAAACCATGAAAAGGAAAAGAAGTAAATGAAGTAAATGAGTTCCAAAAAAAAAAACAAAAAGAAAAGGAAAAGGAAAACGTGGAGATTTGGTCCTTTCGGGTCAAATGCTATGTTCGTAACACCTGAGCTCCCTTCTACACTATCATTTCAAGGAGAGATAAAGATAAAACACTTCAGTAGGCAATATGAGTACAAACTTGAAAAATGCCTCAGATCCAGGTTTTCAAAAATATCTATGGACAGAATAGTTACATTAAAAAAAAAATCAGGTATAAAGTGCTTTCATATTTCCCTTTTAAATGCATCAGTGCCATGTAGGTGATTTTCAGAGTCTTGCTAAAAGCCCAGCTATATTTTCAAGTATTGAAGTACCTTGGAGAACAAGGGCCAACATCTCTTAAAATCTTTCCAAAATGAAATGCAATTTCTTGTGTTCATGCATTAGCAATTTTAATCCTTCCTGCACCAAAATAAAAGGCCAAAAGCAGAGTTTAAAATAGTAGTATGTTCCAGTTGTGGGGTTCCATGTAAATAAACAGAACCCTGAAGAAATACTAGGTTTTTTTGAAATCTATTCCAGGAAATTAAGTAAAGAGGACTTAAATGATAGAAGAAATAAAAAATGTGCATTTTATCCAATTATGCTTCATTATGTTAAATTATGCGAGCTGATAGTGGAATTATAAAAATGCATCCCTCCCAAAGGTTTCTCCCCTAAACATCCCCAAATTAGTCCTATGCAATCCAAAACTGCTTTTCTCCTGCATCCCATAATATGTCCCATAGCCCAGTGATGGGCCTGGGAGCAGCCATCAGGGTGCTGTTTGGTCTCCCCATCCTGCCTTTGTTTCTCTGAGCTCCAATGTGGGTGTACAGAAGAGTTTTTATCACATAACCTAGCAGATACCTTGAATAAATGTAATATGAAATGCAATTATGTTTGACAACACAGCTACAAAATCCAGTAAAGAACATTACATAGATAAGTCACATTGACTTTGACTTAAAAATTATTTATTTCTTTATTAATATTCTACAAAGTGGCTATAGGGAGAAGGATTTAAATTGTAGTACATATAAACAGGTGTTATGTATGTTCACACCTGCATATTGCTCTCATACCCCTGGGAGGCTTTATTATTGTCCTACCCTGAAAGTCACAGCAGACACACTATGCTGTGGTGTACCTAAGTTTTCAGAAATTCCCAGGTGGAATTACCTCCCTCAGCACACTCAGAACCACAGCAGTCAGGTCATCACATTTTCAGCGTAAGTTCTGATCTTCCGTATTTCTGATTAACGAATTTTGCTTTATTGCTCACTCTATCAACTACTTAAAATTTAAACCAGCTATCAGATCAATACAAGCGTTTCCAGTGTTCATTATTCAACTCTTGAATGCTTTTCCTTCCTTATCTTTTTTTCTCTGTCTTCCTTAGGTGTATTAAGAACTTTGGAGATGCACTGTAAAGGCCCTTGCATACAACAGAAGTATATTCCAAAATTTATGTTTAAACTGTTTCTTTACAGTACTAAGTAAAAAAACCCGGAGTCGTAAATGCCAGAGTAACTTTCAACAACTTCTGTGTCCCAGTTGGATCACCCAGGTCCCCTACAGATTGCATGATCACAGATGTACCTTCCTAAGTGCTAGCCATGACATATTTCTGTGATGGGTTACTCCTTTGGTTTGTATGCTGGTTGCTAAGGTAAAGTTAATTAAAGTTAGTACACCTCAGCCATAACCCATAACCAGTTTAAAGAAGACATAACGATTTGTCCCCCATAGAAAACATTCATTCTAAAATACATTGCACTGCAGTGACGTTAGAGTTGTATATATAAAAGTAGATGTATGCACACCTTTTTATATAGGTATGTATAGAATGTATTATGAAATATATTATGTATCTCTATATATAAACCCCTAAGCCCATCAGCAAGAGGTAACAACACATCTTTGTGATGATTAATGGCTTTGGCAAATTTGACATTGGGTTTTGTCACAAGAAAATTGTCTGAATATCCTTACTCAGGAGGCACACCACGTTTAGCCTCATTTATCATAATTAGCTTAAGCTATTTCAACAGTATAATGAAGGCTAGGGAACCAATTTAATTGTTTATTTATTTTAGAAAAAATATTTTCCATGTGTCATCATATCTGCTTTGCACTTGACCTTTTAATCAAAACACTCACAGTCATTTCTTTTCATCCCATATTTACTTACTGATTACTTTTGCTCATGTTTTGTGTGTTGCCTGAGTGCTGAGTAACCAACAGCCAGAAGGGTGATTCATTAGCACAAAACACAATTATTATGCCGTTTTATGAGATAACTGAAACAATGACCTGATGCAGGACTGATGCCTTTGCATCTTCCCTAAGTCTGTGGAGCTGCAAATCATAGTCAGAGTGATGGGACACTTCCCAAGGAACTGAGAGGAAGTGCCTGAGCCCATGTCAGAAATAAATAACATTGTAGTTGTGCTCTAAAACCTTCCTTCTTTTTGTGATGGTTGCAGCAATTAAGCTATATGAAAACTCAAAATCTGTGCAGAAATATAAATCCCCTTCTTTGGGAAAAAGAAAAACAATAAAATACAGAGCAAGGTATCTGTTCTGCAGCTATCTTTGGAAATAATTAATCAGAATAAATATTTTTTAAAAAGACAACCTAGAACACAGAACAAATTTTACATAAGCTTTACTTCAATATATAGTGCAAAGTCACAAGGAAAAAAATAAGTTTTCCAATAAGCATTTTGCAAAAAGAAGTAACGTGCTCCCCTGATATTGCAGATCAGTGTTGCTCTGCAATTCCTCCTTACCAGGTCAAAGCTGAAAATCAGATTTCTCATTAAGTAAAGGTTTTCTCCAGCTGAAAGAAAAGAAAAAAAAAAAAAGTATCTCTGTAAAGTTTTGTAAAAGCTCACCTAAGCTCCACCTCTTTGGGCTGGATTGGAAAGAAACATGGTTCAGTATAAGCACAGGTATTTACAGAAGCACCATAGGCAATGCAGTCTTGCTCTTACTCAATAGACATGAAGAATATTGATAGTGGAACTCAATTATGATTGAGAGAGAAAAATACTGAAAATTCATCTGAATAAAATGAAGGCTATTGATCAGTGTCAACACCCCTGGAAAACCCTTCCGCAAAAAATCCAAACCCAACCAAAACCCAGCTCTGCATATTTGGGGAGATAATTGAAAGGCAGAACAATAAATCTGCTTTAATAACCATTGGGGTCAAATAGAAATCAGACAGTAGAAGTCAGGTAGAAAAGAATCAGTCAAACAAATCCACATTTTATAAATAATGGGACCATACAGGACATCCATCAGGCAACATATGGCTCAGAAAAGAAGTGCAGAGTTTGAAGGAGCCATTTCCACACTCCAAGAAAACAGTTTGAAAATGAGCAGACTAGAAACAAAGCAGTTAAATTCAAAAATTTTAAAAAGTGAAACAGCACAACTTTTTTTGAGGAGGAAATACAGTATATATGGTTTCCAACTTCTGAATAGTACAGTTCAGTGGTGTTGCTGGAAAAATAATCTGTCATCCACTGACATAGATGCTGAGCTGAGGTTTTCAGCTACAACTTGTACTGATATTCAGTTGAGTGATGCAGGAGAACCGAGATTTTTACCTGAAACCCCTTCTAAAGGAATGGTATATGCACCTTAACTTAAATAGACTCGCAAAGTTAAAGTGCATTTTTTGTCTTCAGCCTGAGCAAAAGAATGAAGGATCCATTATTAGACAGACAAAATAAAACCAATCAATAGCCTTTGTCATTATTCTTGATGATTTTTTATTCTTGTTTACACAAAGGTGTGCTCATAATTTTTTTTTTTTTTTAGCCTGAATTACTTATAAATAAAAATGCTGAATCAAAAAAGTGTGGTAACAAATGTTTAAATTAATATGAAGCATATTCACAATATACCATCTTAAAGGTGTCACTTTTTAATACCATTTTAAAGGTATTAAAGAGTTAGAAAGGGTAGAATTTCCTTATATTTTAGAGCTATTAAAGTACTTGTAATATGGTCAACAGAGCCTTAAGAGGCAAAAATAAACTCCTAAGTTTACATAAGTTACGTCTTAAAATGTTGCATGATGTCTTTAGGCAGTATTTAACTTTCCTTTTCCATATTCTGAAAGAAAATTACAGATTTAAATGGTACTAATGTTAAGGGCAAGATTAGTCTTAAATGGATTTGATTATTCTGATTGGAATGTATCCCTTAGTTTACCAGTCCTCTTCAAGGCACAGGTCTGACTTTGCAAATCAAGAGGTAATACAGATTTTTGCTAAAATGCACCAGAAACATGGCCTTTAGTCTAATTCCTCTGCAAAACATGTAGAACAGGTCTCTTAATAATCACCTCAGGTAAATACCATTAGCTCTCCATCTCTTTTATATTATTATATGGTAGTCCCACACCTTAGCATAACTGGCCTTCTTTTTTCCCACTATCACCTCAAGAGTCCAGCAGGAAAGGATCGTTAAGCTATGAACATTTTCTACTTTCAAAAAAAGAAAAAAAAGTCAAATTCTCCACTAACCATAAAGACAAACAAAAGGAGAACTTCTTTAAAATTACCTTTTCATCTACAGGAGAGGGCTGTCTAAATGCAAATGAATCCACAAAAACCTCTACAGATCTGTGGGAAATTTGGTACTTCCAAAACAAGACCTGATAACCCAATTTCTCTGAAGGGAACACCATCCTGTGAAAACCATTTTTAGAGGGCCAATACTGGGGAAACTTTGAGAAAAAAAAGCATTATAAAATATATTGTGATTATAGTAGAGCAGTATGTCAGTGATAAAAATGTAGGTATATATAGGCCCTATAAAATACTCACAGAAATACTATATCAGATCTCCATACCACACCAAATTCCCAGGTATTCCACGGAAGAACAGTGTGGATTTCCTTCTCCACTCTCCAACCTCCCTTCCACAGACAGGTATCAGACCACTGTAGCAGCTTGGTACTTAAAAGGAGGGAAAGGGAATGAGAATGAGCTGCCAAAGTGGATTCAAAGAATCAACAGCAGGAAAAAAGGAGAACAACCTAGATTTGACACACTTCCATTCACTCTGTGACACTGCCTGCTTCCAAACTATTAGAAGAAAAATTTTTCTGAAAGCCTTTATTTAAACTAATATTCATGTGCCTAAGAAATGGCAGTAACCAGAGAAGAAAATTTCCTAATTTTTGTCGCTATGTGAAAACAACTTTAAATCAGTTTTTGCATAAACAATATGTAAATCCTATACATCAACTGGAAGATGGCACAAGGGAGTGTGGAGTTCAAACAGCTGGTCCCAGTTTCCCCTTCCACCTGGCATGAAGAGTGCACATTATCCATGAGACTTAATCAAATTCTGATGACGGATGTTCACATATTGGATATTCTCCTTTCTCTATTCCAGATTAAAGAGAAAGACTGAAATATGAAATTCATTTGAAAAATGAAACATATCTGAACTCTTGTTTTTGTCTTTGAAAAGGGCAGCTTTCAGAGGAACAAAACATTCAAAGGAGCTGTTTCCATAAATTTAGCATCTCACAGAGACAATGAACGGATGGAGAATTCCACTTGTCAACCTATTTTTTTATGGCTGCTCTGTTAGATTGCAGCCGGTAGAGTTGGTAAACAGCCAGCCCACAAATCTCCACACTTTTACCACTCCATTTGAGAAGCTATTTGTGCCCAAGATGCAGTCAGTCAGCCCAAACAACTGAAAAAAATAGACTCCTCAGCTCTCCTGAAGCAGCTCGCCTGCTGAGCCATGGAGGCTACATCATTCTTCAGAATTATCCTGGTCTTTTTCTCCTTGTTGAAGTAACAGAATGTGCCCAAACCACGGCGACAAATAGTCACTCTCTGCCATAGCTATTCTCCTCCCACACTCAAACCTTCTGATAGCATTGCAGGACAAGATTACAAAGTGAATGTGTATTTTGATATTGGAAAGAGTTTTTGACTTTCCCACTGTCCCCCAAATCTTCTCTCCTTGTTTTTCATGCTGGTAATTGCCTTGGTTTGGCTTCATGGAAGGGAGGTTCTCTTACATTTAACTCTCTTACCTTTGAGCAATGTCCAGTGTAGAAGACTGACCTGGGTTATTTGCTCATTTTACATAAACATCAGCTGAAATGCCAGGACTTGATTCCAGCCTCACTTCTCCTTGTTTCACAGCACGTCAAAGAAACAGCCTTCATTACTTCTGTGGTGTGCCAATAAGATGACAAAGTTCAAAACATGTCATCCTATGCATGAGTCTAATTTATTCCTCTGGATTACTGGGAAACTGATTTTGTCATGAGCTCATACCTATATACACAGTCTACATGGGATTTTTACTTTTTCCAGAACTGGAACTCTGCCTGGCTCTACTAGATGTCTTCCCCTCACAGTTGCACTCAAGCCTTATCTAGTTGGAGTTTATGGCAGATAAAATAACCCCATTTGACCAAATGTTCAATCTCATTGTTAGTTGAGGCAGAGATTAGAGTCACACTGCACACTGGGGTGGGTCACGTCTCATCAGTGCTTTCAGCATAAACTCTGTCCTAAAAATTCATTCAAAGGTGAAGCATGATTGGCATACATGTTCCATACTTCAAAGTCTTTAACAAAAAAGTTCAAAACAGTTCGATTATTTTTAAACTGTAAGAAGAAGAATAAAAACAAAATAAAACCCAAACTCAATTCTCATTGTTGACTATACTCACAGCACAAAGGATTTTTGCTCTTTGAGGTTGAAAGTCACTTCACTTGGACTTTGCTTATTAGATTCACTCAAAGTGTCATATAGGTGGAATGAGAGTTTCTGGGGAAAGAAAATGTGAAAATTAGGAAGAGGACACAGAGAGCATGACAGAGTAAAGGGAAAGCTGAACTCGTTTTCCTCCACCATAAAAGCTTGATGCACTAACGGCATGAGATAAAAGTGTCAGACTAATACCTCAGTCTTACTTTTGAGTCTTACTTTTCCTGGGTGGTGAATCTATTCTGTGACAAGAATAAGGTGTTTGCGTTTCATACAACAATCCTGAGTGACACGGATTATATCAATGCCATCAGCATTTTCGGTTGAGTTGATTAGCATGCAACCCAGACAAGTGACCTGGTAGACTGCGACCATCACAGCAGGACTTCTGGTTCCAGCACTGCTTCCAGAAGGCAGGCAACTTAAAACTGTTCAGCCAGAAAACTTGGCAGACTCACAGTTTCATTCAGGCAGGCTTACTGAGGAACTTTCTAGATCAATATAATCAAAGAGAACGTACATAGGAGGCTGCCTTCTAATTCCAGCCAGCAAGAAAACTACACTTAGAGATGCTGGCATTTGCTTTAGAGCCTGGTTTGAGACAGGTTTCTCTGTTGTTTGCAAAAGATCAAACTGCTAAAGAAATCAGCCTATTTACACTTTTGATAGCAACCTTTGCCCAAGCTGCATGGCAGAATTATTTTTCTGTGGCAGGTAAAGTCCTATTGAGGAAACCAATTGACAGAGACTGTATTCCCAGAGTAAGGTAAACTGGATCATGTTCTTCCTTGGCACTTGACATACCAAAAATACAATAAGATTAAAAAAAAATCACTGTACTTTTTATCACTGATGCCTAGAAAACCTTTCAAATCAGAGGAAAGCTTCCAGCTTCAGCAAACAGCAAATTCTCTGCAATCAAGGCATCCAAGCTGATGACAGAGAACAAACTTCTCGTAAAAATCTTTCAGAGTGCTTATTAGTTTAGAGGCTGCAGATATAATCCAGATTCAAACACCTGCAAAAATCACAAGGCTTTGAAATTGCCTGAAGTAGCACCTTTCTGGATGGCAAATGTCCTGTTGGTGGGTGAGAGAGAATTCACAGTTATGAGCTCTCTGTCATCTATTCCTTGGTTACTCCTGCCTGGCCCTTGGAGCATTTTCTGCTACAGCAAGTGTTCTAATATCTCAGATCTCAGCTTTCCTCTTCCTGCTACCAGAAACCAGGCAGGATTCCTTTTTTCATTAGTTGTCACGTGTTCTCTCTGCATTTCTGCCAACAGCAGGGATGTGCCCTAATGAATTTTGCAGGTTCACTTGAAAAAGAGCCAACTCTTTTAGCTACCTCATCTTGATACAAGTTGCATCGATTCCCTCACAAGCCCATGAACACACCACTAAAAAACCTGACCTAGCAACTTCTTGCAGCATGGATTGGTAGTGAGATAAATTGTGATAAAACCTTATTTTGCTAGGTTTTAAAAGAAAAATAACTAGGCTCTGCATAAAGCAACCTTCTTTACCAATAGGAAAAACTATCAGTGAAACAAAGAAAGTCACGCTGCAAATGTGCTGCCAGACCTCCAGAAAGAATTGGAAATTTGTCCTCAAAACCTTAAACAAGGCAGGGGAGTGCCTTTGACACTGTTGCATCTACACATGGGAGTGCCTCCACCTCCAGAAAACAGGCTGGTATTAATTGCAGGATAGCAAGGAGTTTTAGAAGGAAATAAAAACTTAACTTCAAGTTTGTCAATACTTGTTGTTGGTACTTTTTGTTTTCTTATCTCACTGCTGTTTCCAGTAAATTGCTCTTATCTCTTCCCATGATCTTTACCTTTTTGTGTCCCCAGTTCTCCTCTCCACACCACCACAGAGGGAGTGGGGCTATGTGAGTGAGCAGCACATGGTCTGGGGTGTTTCAGTGGGAACACTAACTTGGGGAATACTGTACCTAAACCACAATAATTTGTTATACAAGGGTTGAGACTTATGACAAGATGCTGGTGATATTCTCAAAGGTCTTGCCTGCCCTGAGCCTGGCTTGACCTCTGTGGAGTGGCTCCACGTGCACAGACTTAGGAGAGGAGTTTGCAGAAGTTTAGGAGGACAGTTTCTTCTTTCTTGTTTTCAATTCAAAATGGCTCTTTTGAACACCAGAAGCAAAATTTTCATTAGTACTGGTTTCTCAGCTAGTACAGAAGACAATGAGTGAGACGCTTACCATGAGAGGCAGTCAGATGCCTAAATTTAAACAGAAATAATGGAGAGGCTGCTACAGTCCAAGACTGTGCTTAAACCTCTGACAATCATTTCCCAATCGGCACACACAAAATAGTTACTTACAGAGAAGAACCACTGTGACTCAAATTATTGAAAACAAACCAAACCAACAAAACTGAAGCAACTTTGTGGCTATTTTTGCCAAAATGCCAACATGAAAACAGCTTAATTTTCTGAGATCGCATGCAGAGCCTTGCACTGACAACACATATTTCACACTTAGCTTTTACATTTTGTATGTAACAGCATGTAATCCACTGCAGTTTTATTCCACAACCTTAAAGAATTTCACACACATTAACTAATTACTCCTGACAAGACTCCTCTGAGGTAGGTGTATAATTTGCATTTTATAGGTGAGGAGTTTAGACAGAAGAAAATATTCCTGTCTCATACTTGTGTAAATTGAAAAATAAATCTCTGTTAACTAAGGGAGTTCCAGACTTGACTAGACCAATCAATGTCAAGGTTCAGTGCTGGAAATTTTGTTCTTTTCATTATCTATGCTCATTCTAAAATATCACAATAACTTCCTCTGGTTCCTGTATGAAAACTTTCAGTGAGGGTCCCTTCCTTTCCTGAGTAGCTGCTTGAAACCTGACACAATATAAGCCCTTGAGGAAACCACGGCTTTGGGTTTAGTGTCCTTAAAAGCTGGCAAACACTTTCCAACTAGGCATAGTTAGAAGTTTTTTGATGGATGTGCCTTCTCTGGCAGAGACACTGCTGAGGGAAGAGACATCTCCAGCAGAACTGCTGGCAGGGACCAGGCAGAGGAAACCTGGTGGTCCCTCTGGAGTGGCACCAAGCAGCTGGGATGTCTCAATTCCCAACTAGAGAGGCATGGAATTCCCTGACTCTTAACCCTGTCCCTGACAGCTCCTCACTTAGGAAGCTGCTGGGCTCCACAGACTGCTGAAAGAAACACATTAGCCTGCTTTGCTTCCCAGGCAGTCACCACACACTTGTAGCTCCAGAAGAGATTATATAATTGATGAAGTACTGGGGAACAAGTATAGAGCCATTGCTTAAAGACCCACACAAGGCATTTCACTTTGCTTTGCACATAAAACCCCTTCCGCCCAAAGTTTCTTTACATGAGAATTTTTTTTAAAGTATAGATTGTTTTATTCCAATTCAGTACTTTATTCTTTTATATATATATATTTAATATTAAAGTAAAATTACCATTTTCATCAACAATCCCTTCAGAAAAATATCATATTTCTTAATTTAGAACATCTAGAACTGTATTTAAGACTACTAACACTTCAAAGAAATTGCTTACTATGTTTACTGATATCCAAACTTTGGATCAAGCTTAATTCCAATGCTGAAAAATTAAGAAGTTGGAAAACTTAGGCAAGCAAAAGGGAGGAAAAAAAAATCTCTTATTTCACAAGGGAAAATCTCAATTTTGCTTTTCTACTGTCATCAGTCTGTACCCAGCTATGAGGATAATTGCTCATGCACACCTACATCACCACCACAGTTGAACTTGATAGAATTTTTCCTATTTGGTTTTATTACTCAAGAGATTTCTAATTTATCACACCAAAACTATTACAGCTTCTGTGCTTCCAAACTCGTGTCAAAAAAAAAAATCAGAAAAAAATTCTAAAAATTATTTAAAATATACTTGCCTGGAAAGTAGCAGTAAGCATGAACTTGAGGAGAAGGTGGGAGAAACAGGCAGGAAAGATGGGTCAAATAAATTGGGTTCCCCCCACTATGTCACAAGAGCTGAAAAATAGGAGTGGATTTTTAACTTAGTTTATGTGCATTAACAGAACATAAAATAGATGTATTTCCTTGCAACCCACAAGTCTCTGCAACAGGGGTTCTTCATATTCCAGGCAGACAGCTAAAATGCCGCCCTGTGATAGTACCTGAGGGCCTGTAAATAGTTTATTTCTTTTAGCTTTCGTGGAAGGTGGTATGTTTTAGGTAAGCGAAATCTCCCTGATAAATAATTTCTGCAAAACCAAGGCATGTGTAAAGTGTTCACTGTGTGCATTCTCTTTTCTTGCTTGTATTTTGCAAAATATGTGATGAAAGGCTTATTTACTGTGATTTTTCACCCTTCAAGAGTCAAAATGTAAGTCAACGGTTGCCTGACTTCTGTTCAGAAATGCAATACAAAAAGCTAAAGAAATCTTTAAAGGTTATAAACCCACCTAACACAGGCACAGCACTTCAGCAATTTAATACAATGCATCGAGAAACAATAGACAACAGAGCATGTGGCATAAACATTCAATTTTAGCAGATGTTCTCTTTGCTACATTCAAGCCTTTTACTGTGCCCTGAGATATTTATGGAAGACTCACTTCCACTGCAGTCCTGGGTGAGAAGTGACACTAGGATGTGCAGCACCATAAAAACAGCTCTGCAAGCTGACAAAATCCTGTGGTAAAGACCCACTGGAATAAACATTGTGTACAGGGAAAAGAAATGTGATAGATGTCAGTGAAAACTGCAGGAAATGTACTGTCTGCACACAGCATTCCCTGTGGCTAAACCTATCACTCCCATTGGCACATGAAATGCTTATTCTCTGGGGGAAAAGCAAAGCATTAGACAGCTAGATCAGAAGAATGAAACAGAGCTTCAAAGTTCTCGAGCAAGATAAGAGCAAAGCAGGCTTTACATGGTTGGTTGAGAATGGATGGAGTAACAGATGTGTTGTGAGCACTGCCTTTACAGAAAAGCAGTGCGTGGCTCTGAGACCCTGTTATGATCCGATTACAGGAGATGCCTCTGCCCAAATTAAGATGCAAACGAGACCATCTGCCAAAGTCAATAGCAGGGAATTTATTTAACAGTAAATGAGTGTGAGGGAGAGAGGCTGAAAGAAATAAAAAAGAGGTGGGTGGAGGAGAGAGAATGAGAGAGAGACAGAGTTTAAGCAGATGAGAGGTGAGGATCCAGTGGAGTCCTGTTGGTCTTTTTTCACCCTGGGCTTCTTGGTGGTGGGGGTCCCAAGGTCCCACATAACTTCACTATTTATACATTTCAGCAAGCAAAGGAATTCATGCTTATTGGCTACACAGTTCTCCTATTCTATTGGTCAATGAGTGATTCCCTCATTTCCAATGCTAATTATTCCCATGCAGCCTTTCTCTTCTTTTGAGCCAGTGATCAGGATCTCCCCTGATGGAATTACCGTTTACTCAGACAGAGCTGATTTCAGCACAGTTGCTGAGTTGGCTTTCCTTGTGACCCATAAATTCTGCATTCTTCATGTCCTTTATCAGTGATACATTCTTCTCCCCTGGATTTATTTACCTCCCCTTAGGCCTGAGACAGTCAGAGAGCAGCACACCTTTATCTTGTCTCAAGTGCTTCTTTGGCTTAAACCCTTATCCTCTCTGGTTCTCTTAATCTGATCCAGTTTAAAGCTACTATAGACAGAACCAAGGCTTGAGAGGGAGCCTCAAGCACACTTCATCTCCTCCGGTCTCTGTTTCCAGGTGGAGCAAGGCCAGGGCCCTTGGGAGCTCCTGGGTGTGTTCCAAAGGATTCCTCAGTCTCAAAAAGGTGGGTCACAGGAAAACCTTCATCTTCTGGAAAACTAAAAGGACAAGATCAGCACATTTTAAAAACTGTATTAGTCACCAATATTAATGTTTATTTTTCTGTTATTTGGAATAAGGCAGTTAAAACCAAATCTTCACTGGAAAGAAACACAACATTGTCTTGCTACATTTACACACTCATAATGATCTTGCATCCCAAAAAAGTAGAAGGGGAAAAACAATAAAAAATTACTTGCACCAGGAACCATTTGAGTCTCTTGGCTGTCATTATAGTTATTGTATGCAAATAGATGTACACAGCTTAAAGCCTTGCTCTGATCTGCTCTCTTATTTCCCAAAGATGCACTCAACACTAATGACTACCTGTGTGACACAATGGAACTCATAATTACTTTTCATTTAACAAAAAACAGCAAATGTTAATGAAGAGTTTTGAGTATTTCCCCTATCTCAAGATACTACTTCAGGTGTCTTAATCAGCTTGTAAGCCTGCTTAGAGTAATAAAGATAAACCCAAAGACTGGTAGGAATTAGATAATTTTGGTGACCCCTAATTGTAAAACTTCAACCAAAACAGCAGGGAAATAAAAATAAAAAACAAAGAAATAAAACCCCATGGAATGATATTCTAAATGACAGATGATTATAATGGCACACATGAGTGACAAATCTAAGGAGTATTTTTTCAATAGCTCAGAGACAAAAGTATATCAGTGAAGAAGCTTGAAATTTCATTGAGTAAACGGAGACAGAGAGGAAGAAATTATCTAAGACGAGGAAAAGCCAAGACTGATAAAAAGAGATGAAGGAGTAAATTAATTTCACTTTAAGATAAAGAATGGTGCTATGAAAAAGGCAAAAGAAATGACAGCTGGGAAAGGGCACACAGGAAACTATATGCACAAATTGCAAATTATAAGTTTCAATAAGTTTTCCTAATTTCCTGACTTCAAGAAGGAAAGGGGGTGAAAAATGTAGGTGGGTTAGAAACTAGAATAAGAATAAAGACGTAGTGGTTTAGATGAGCTCAAAACCACTAAAGATTTCTGAGAAATCAGTTGAAAATTACTGTAAATTATTACCTTGTTAAATCTCTTATCTTTGGAAAATTAGTGGTGGTTGTATACGAGCTACTAGCAATAGTCAAAATACCTTCATGTTGGCAGCCTCATAAGAAATGCTAAAAAACAAACAGCTGTGAAAAAATCTTAACTGACTTCTTCTGGAGGATTTGTTCTCAAGGTCAGTCAAGCAAATAAGTTGTTGTGAATTACCCATCAAGCCTTACAGATTTTTTTTTAATCCTTTTGAAAGTGTGCAAAAAAGTTATTTTTCAAAATGCATTCAAGAGTATTTATATAGTAACTCTCCTAATGCCAGAGCTATAGTTTATGACCCTATAAATCTTCATCATTCAATGAAAAGTGAGAATCATTGGCCAGTTTTCTTGGTACGCTTAGGATTATTCTTGCTGTGAAGACCACACTCTTAGAAGAAATTTGGAACAATTGCTGTGTCCAATTAAAATGGCTTTTATCAGCTTTATGCCTCAGTTTCCAATTAGCACAACAGAAACATCTCCTTTCCTGTTTGTAAGAATACATTTTTTATGTTGCTCAGCGGCACATTCCACAGTGAAAATCGGCAGGTTAATTTATAGATAAATGTGTCATTTCTGCCGGCAATCATGTTAGACAATTATCTTTGGGTTTTAAAATAAAAATAATTTATTATCAAATCCTTAGAGAGGCTGTGAGACAAAGAAAGGGAAAGGAGAACCTAGTTTGATGGAAAAGAAAGTATAAAAAGTAACCAACCCTAACTGTGCAACTGTGCTGTCCCGGTCCTGTTCTGCGTAAAACCAATCTTTGATTAGAGATTTCCTAGGAAATATAAAACCCCATATTCAATGTACTTAGTCTTCATAAAACCACTGAGCATAGTGTGGCAAACTGATATTACTTGCAAGAAAGAACTGCAGAATGGTTAAAGAACCTAAAGAAACCTTTTCACATTTGTATTCATAAGACATGTAGCAGATTACCAGCAGAACCACTCAAAGAGGCTCTCAAGATCAGTTCAATCTCCTATTTTCTTTAACAGCTTTGGCACAAAACATTGGTGTGGACTCCTTAAGACCTGCTAAGGGTATGGAGCTGAATGGTACTATCAAAGGCGAAGTAAAGATACCATTCAAAAACCTAAATGACCTTGAAAACAGAAATAATAGAATGGGTTGAGGCTAACCAACTGCAGGGGTCAATGCTGGCAGAGAACAACTTGGTTTGAGCTGGCTGCTCATACATTTAGGTTGAACATCAGAAGGATGCTTTAAGCTGCAGGAGAGCGAGGTTCAGTAACAGCTTTCTGAAACACTGCCAGTGACAGAGGAACAGATTTCCAAGTCTGCTAGTGTTGAGGACTTCACTAGGATTCAGCCTCAAAGCCTGGGAATATTCAAATATCAAAGCAAAGCTGTGTGCTGCTTTCCAAATTGTAGTTTACTGATGGCATCTTGGTAAAAGCAAGGAGGTGATGATTACAAAATCTCCAGAATGAGGACCTGTGGTTCATAACTCTCTTTCTTGGCCTTGATGCAAATATGATGTTCATCCAAGCAAGACATAAATCTTCTCTGGGGCATCTTCAAAACTGCAATGAACTCACACTTGAATTTAAAACCACCCCCAGCCTTAACTAATTTCTGCTTCACTGCCCCAAATACGAAGCAGAATTTTAGAGAAAGAGTAGAATGTATTCATTCCTTCAGTATTAAAAAAGTAACCCAAAATTTATTATGTACATAAATCTTCCATGAAAGAATGAATCAATAAAGAAAAAGAAATATCATTTTATGATATTGCAGTACTGAAAGAGGCTTAGAATAACTGTAAAAGGTGGGTAAAGAAACTATCATAGAATAGTTACATCTGACCTACTCTTTGCACTCAAAATAAAAATTAAAAACATCAGAGGGGGGTAGTTTTATTGGACGATCAAAAATGAGAAGTTCGGGATATAATCAAATAATATATCAGTAAACCCCCACACAAAAACTCAGACAGGCTCTCTGCATAACTGGTATAGTCAGTGAGGGACTATTTCTACTTTGTTTGCTTTGTTTCCCTTTGCATGGTTCCCTTACATCAAAACAAAGATGTAATTCAGAGATGACAATGAGCACTGTGAGTTATGTATTGTCAAATATACTCTGTTGCAGAGCATCTTTCTCAATGAATGAAGAAATAAATAAATCCTTAGCAAGGAGGAAAAGAATACAGATGAAATCTGGCTACTTCATTTTAATTGAATTGACTATGTTTTAGTGACTCTGTATGAAACAAGTATAGAAAAATTGCAAAGGAGGAAAAAAAGAAAGACACTTTTGCACTTGGGGGACAATGGAAGGAGCAGGGATAATACCCTGCTCACAGTGACAGAAGGCTAAAAAATCTTTTCACTGAATTTCAGCCAAGTTTTCAGCAAACAATGGCTAATGTTTTCTACGACATGAAGACCTTCCTGCAGGATTGAGACAAAGCACATTCAATAAGCAGGGTGCTTTACTTCATTATCTCGTGACTGAGTTGCCTCAAGCTCCCTTAGACAGTGAGAGTTTAATCTTTTAAATGTCCTTTGGAAAGTGCATGAACACACAAACCTCCATGCGTACCTACACACAAATACACCCCTACACACGCAGTCTCTTACCTGGACACTGGGAAACTGCACAGTTTTAATTTTTATACAGTAGAATTTTGATACAAAAACTGCAGATTTCATGTGCCTCAGCTAAGCATTAGTTACGTTTTTCAAAAGGATAGACCCAAGTGAAAATGGCTTTAGTCTAAACAAAGTTTTAAAAGAAAATATGCAAAATGTATTTTATTGATACCTTAAGGTTACTTGAAGAGGGGTTTAATTCACTTAAAAGAGAAATATAACCACTGAGATCTTCGTAAACCTAATAAATCTGGAAGAGAATGGAAAAAACCTTGAGGGAAATAACAGACTACATTAAACCTTGACAGAAGACTGACTCTGAATTTCACATAAAGTGCAGTGTACAAATATGTCTACTTGGGGCTTTTTCTGGTCTTGCAGTTTACTCTGGATGAGATATGCTGCAAGCTCTGACTTCTGTGAACATTATATTAAATCAGAGGGTTGTGACACACACTTCAAATGGGATGAGCTTCATATCTTACAGACACAAATGCTGCCCAAGCTTAATCATCAGCAGACCATGGAGAACTCTTGGTTCTGTAAATTTTAACAGGTATGTAATTGTGTCATCTCTCTAGGCATTTGAAGTCATGCTTTCATTTCAAACAATGTAAATCCCCAAAACATTGTTATAACCTTATTATCTACTCTGCCTCTTTGTTTTCCATCAGTTTCAATACTGCAAGCTTCCCATTATTTCAAACACTGAAGTGAGAGCTTTTGAGTGGTGACAAATATCTTATGATACTCTTCATGGAAATGGTAAGCCCAGTTGTACTTTGCACATAATAACTCCTTGATGATAATCATCTACTACTAATACAGAACACTCCACTTGAGTGAAACTTAATGAATATTAAGTGTGACAAATTCCCTACCTGGAAGAGTTGACTATATAAAAAAAGCCAGACAATATCTGTTTGTTACAACCCAAAGAAAGAAAGGAAGAATTACCTATAAGACTCGGTTCAGCCATTTAAGAATTATTATTGTTGCCTCCAGTATCTGTTGTTCTGGACACCACGAGGGAAAAATATTGTCAAATCCTGCAGTGAAACTTCTAATTAAACAGTAGTCAAGATTTCATAGAATTTTTATTTTTACCCTGTTCCAGTAATTTTTGTTGTTTACTCCAGGAATAGTCCCATTGATTTCAATGAAAATTCTCAGTGGAGCAACCTGGAGCTTTTGTACTATTCACAGTAAGGATATCAGAATCTCCTTTGCAATTATTTCAGCTGAGAAGCATTTGCACACAGAACTCCAGCTAAATCTAGAAAGGAATTTAAGTATTCTTTTAATAGATTGCAGAGATCATTTTTTCACTTGCAGGTGCCAGAACTATTTGTCCTTTTGACTACTTGCTGCTCCAGATTTGTAGGTGACCAGTCAACAACATGTCATCAGGATATCATATAATCACACAAGGCAGGAGAAGAGAGAAAGCAGAGGAGGTGAGAGTGATTATCTTTGTCAAGGGCTGCAGTCACATCAAGAAGAATAAGCTAGAGGCACACACCTTAAATTGATCAAGGGATGGCTCATTAGGAGCCTTGCTTCTTGCTGCTTCTGAGGTAGGGAAA
>NW_008237239.1:18982999-19006059 GCF_000691975.1 Corvus brachyrhynchos | reverse complement strand
GAAAGGGCAGAAGGCAGACAATAAAGACTTGAGAAGACAGATGCAGGAGAAGCTGCTGCAGCAGAGGGGTTTGGGAGATAAACAAGAGGAAAGGAAGGAGGGAAAAAAGTGACCTGAGGCTGAGGTGGGAGATAGAAGAGTTTTGTTAACACAGATACCACAAGAGCATGATTTTAGGCAGTGCTGATAGAAAGGCAAGAGCCCCCAAAATTCTTGAGAGAGGAGGAAACTGAAGGAACACGTGAGACCCCCTCAGAGTAAGATTCGAGGGGAGCATATGATTCCAACACTGTGGTGAGCAGTGGCAGATGGGAAGAGGTAGGAGGGGAAAAAAGGAGAAATGTTCAGAGATGATTCTGGGCACTTCAAAACAGAAAGAGACGTCATAAATGTTCATATAAATTTCCTATGGAGACATCAGTTTTATGACGTGGGCGAAAGGAAAAGAGAGCTCTTTCTCATTATCTGTTTGTTTATGGGGGGTTTTTTTTATTATTTTTATTAACCTAATGTGTAATTGTGCTGCCTTGGAAAGGTGATGATAAACTAGAAAAGGATTTGAAAAGATTTCTCTGACTGCTTTAACTGTTTGCTGACTAGAAGTTCCCAACACAAGTTAGGAAATAATCAACAAAAAAAAGCTACTCAACACATACTAACAGACTTTGTGCCCTTGAGATTCTGCAGCAGTGCAAATGCAAATTAACTACAATTACAGTGAAATACAGATGTGTGCTAATATTAAAACAAACAAAAAGAAATCCAAGTTTGATATTAACAAGTAACTGAAGTAACTGGCTTTATTTGCAACAAGGATGACTTCCATTGGTTTTTTTGGGGACAGTCTTCATCTATAGCTTTATATTAAAAATAAAGATTAGATTGTGGTCTTTTAATCAATATCCTCATTGATTTTAATTAAAACAGAATGAAGAGACGTGGGAACTCATTCAAATAATATCTCAATTAGGCATTAAGGATTCACATGCAGCTCATACAGTAACACTTGCATTGCAGGCAAAGTTTTGCAGAAACAGGGGAAATAATGGAGTCTGGGGCTTTCAGCTGCTGCTAAGCAAAGCAAAGACACCATGTGACATGGAATCACCCCAGGACAGCATGTGGTCGCTTCTGCCAAAGGTATGTTGGACCACTCCAATGGGCTTCCTAGGAGAGCTCAGGCTGCTGCTGGGAAGAAGGCAAAGGATGTCTGCCAATGTTAATCTGTGCTCAAGGCCACCAAGGGTACCACAGCCACCAGAGCTTGTGGTCCCAGGAGCTCTCTGCAGTTTGGGGAGCATCAATTCCCCTTTCTGAGCCTCACAGGAAATACCTGTGGACATCCACGTCATGTATCCAGAGCTCCATCAGCACCACAGCCCCAAACTCTTCTCATCAGGCAACCATCAGCACTCAGGAAACCTTTAGTGAAATGGAAAACAAACAACCTATTAAAACAAAACTAGATTAACACTTTTTTGTAGACTGTCCTTACCACTTCATGCCAGATGGGAAACACAAGGAGCGTGCAGGTGAGATGCTGCCACCTGTCAAACCAGGTCCTACGAAAACCTTCCTTTTACCATTACTCCTTTGGAAGCATTAACAAAGCTCAAGACACTGGACTTTAATTTTGGAAATTTTTTTTCTTTCTGCTTATTACACACCCACAGAGGCCAGGTGAAAATAAGTGATACGAAATATTGAAATGTTTCAAGGGTCAGAGAAACAACACCCTCTACAAATCATTAACATGTGATTACAGGCAGACATATTCAGCGCATTTTATTTGACAGAAGTGGTGACAACAGTGAAATGCAGAAGCTGAAACAACTTCCAGGAAATTTGAAGAGAAAGTAGCACATATAAAATGTCATTCCACAAAACTCTAGGCTATATGGTACCACAAACTGAGTGCTTCCTTCCAGTTTAGCTGGAATACAGACAGAATGCAAAAGATGAAAAGCAGCAGTGACATGAAGGTTAACACCATGCCACAACAGAGGTACCTCAGGACAGTACATCAAAATGAGAAAATACAGTGGTCTAATTTTATATAAATATATTTATATAATTTGAGATGTCTTTACATATATTTATACACACAGACATGCACACAAATTCACTTCAAATGCATGCACACTGCTGAATAAACATACCACATCTGTGAGCACACCATATGACACCATATGACCCCAGTCAAGCTCTTCAAACAGCCCCAAGGGATGTGAATATCATTGGAAAGCCCAGGAAGTCGCGTGCTTTTCTTTCAGAGTCCCTTAGAAAACACAGACATTGGGAAATTCAAATCAAAGCTCATCTAAAAAAACGAGAGGCCCTTGGTGGTGCATGTGGCTCTTTCCAGGAGCTGGCAGTGGGATGCTCCCCTCTCCAGGGCTCAGCCAGCCCGGGTGCCAGTGGGCTTCTCACTTCCCACACCAGGGCACTGTCACAGCTATTTTGTTTCTGTGTCCCCTCCAGCTCTGAACACTCCTCTCTGAATTTCTGACTCTACTAGTGCCAAGATTAGATTTAAAGGGTAGTTAACAGGCTTTTTGCTTAAAGTCTTCCTATCACTCGTATTTATAGCTTAATCCATCAACAGATTCTTGTTTCGGCCTTCTCATTTCAAATCAAGCTTCTTTCTTGGGAACAGAGATCGCAGCTAAAGCGATGAGTTTTGTAAGGACATTCCAAAACAGCATCAGAGGGAAAAAATCAAACCATCTCTGTGTCTCCTTATGCAAGTTTCATTAGCACTAGCTCACTGAGGCTCACAAAGCTTTCAGACATGGAAATAAAAGACTCTCTGACCAGAATCACTCTCACAGGCTCTTTTTAAGGCTGGGAAATGGGAACACACATGATGAAGCAAATCAGTGCCCCAAAGACCTTTAAGTATGTGCTATGGGGCTACCCACGATTGGGGTATTTTTCTGAGCTGCAGTCTGGAAGCCAAATTTGCAAGGAATATTTAAGCTTTTAAGATGATTACAGGTGACTGTGCAGATTTATGAAAGGGTCTAATGGAGTTAAGTATCTTATTTCCCCTGATGTTCAATGGTTTTTAGACACTTCTCTCCTTACTAGATGCCACAATTTAATTTACCCTTTAGCTATATATTTTTTCGGAATACCAAAGTAAAATACTCTCTTACAGTAATTCTTCTAATTAAAGATTATTGTCTCAAATATGCTAAAAAAATCTACAATCATGAGCATTTTTATTTGTCAGATATTTACCGGGTCATATAAGGTATTGCACCCGTCTTTGCCATTTTCAGGTTCCCCATCTTAAAGTCAGAACAAACAGAAAATATTTTTATATTCCTGGGGTAAAAATCCTAAACATCTTGTTCCCCTCTAAAACGGCAACCCCTGTGAAAACCAGAAGTAACACAAATACTTTTACATTTTTGCAAAATAATAAAAGACTCTGCGCTCTGCTCCTCAGTGAGCTGTCTGTTGCAAACTGTCACTTAAATATAAATCCATCATCATCTTAGGCATCCATGCTATAGACTTTTCCCCACAACCTCTGGGAAATGTGCCTTCTTCCCGGAACCCTTAACCAATAAAACAGATTTCTACCAGGCAGCTGTGAAATGTTCATGCTTGCTTAAAATCTTGCCATCCTCAAGAGCACAGAAAACACAGGGATTGCCATATCTGATCAGCTCAATGATCCATCTCAGCCACTCTCTCACCTCCAGCCCTTGCCAGTATCTGAAGGGAGCATAATGAAGCTGTTTTTAAAAGGTGCTTGTTATCTCTGTGCAGCTTGCCCAAGATGCCATTTCCAAGGATCAAACAGGCTCTTCATCTTATTCAAATTACAGACAGGAGAAGACAGAGCCGTTATTTGGTACCTGTAGAATTCCATGAATTAGAAAACTTATTTGCACAAAATGTGATGAATGATAGAGAATGATCCTTGCTTCACTGAGATCAATTGAGTTACAGTGATCTGAGGATCTGTTTCAAATCAGCGAACTTGGAAGCTTCAAAAGGGATTCTTCTTTTTCTTTGTCAGTTTTCAAACACAGGTAGCCATCTAATAAACCAATAATATTTTAGGGTAAATTCTTAAGTGGGTTGTCAACTATGATTTATTACTCTTCTCAGGAAGATGATGAAAAAATTTTGAAAACAGACAGAAACTTGCAGAGAGGTGTTCACCTCAGATGGTTGCAGCAATATATTAAGACCTCTTTTTTCTGATAGAAAAGTATCCTCAGTATATTTCTATGCTTTTTACTGGACATCCATTTTGCAATGACAATAAGACATTGATTAGGAACACATTCAGATTTCAGGCATGGCTTGACTATGAAAATTCTTTACTCTGTGACAATATTAAAAAAACCCAACAAATTAACAAAACCCACCAAAAACATGTTCAAAAGCTTTTTATATTCTGACATGTGGCATGAATTTAGGTTTTCAGAGTAGCAGAATTCGCCCAGAGCGTGCATGTCTTGATCCATAGAAAAAAAAATAATAGATAATACAAAAATGGTTTAAATAATTCCAAGAGCCCCAAAATCTTGCTGACTCTCCCTTAAGTCTCCCTGGAGGCTAGAACTTGCATTGGATAAACAAGGCTAAAGATAAAGCAGCATTGGAAGTAGAAAATCTGTCCCTTCCTTTCCTCTTCTCCTGTCTCAATCCTGCCTTGAAATGCTGAACTATCTGAGTAAGGTATTTAGGCTCTTTTTTCTTGTTGCCTGTTGGCTCTCAAAGGAGAAGAAAACCACAGTGCTGCTAAATCACACAACCACGAACAATTCCATGAAGAAACAAATTATGGTCTCAGCAAAACTAGCATCAAACTGAGATCAGAACTAAGCCCAGCAAACTTTGTGTGGGGGCTGTAGCTAGAGCTAGCAAATAAACCTAATAGCAAATTTTAGGCAGAAATACTGAATAAGGTCATTTTTTAGCTGCAGTAGCCTATGGTTCCAAGATTAAGTATTTAGTCAAGAAGTGAGCTGGGTTTGTAGCTTTTTTCCCCAAAATTTTTCTCTGCTGCCATTTAGCTGTGATAGCACTTTGAAGCCTTGTGCCCATGATTTAAGGTGATTTTCTGCAAAGTCAGGAAATATTGCTGTGGTTCCTTTTGAGTTATTTATGTCTTTGGGGAATGAACACAGTATGTGCATTTGTGTCTTTGTATTTATATATATATATATATATATATATGTAAATATAAAAATATGCAAATCCTCATTCCTGAATGGAGGAAGCTGATTCAGGAATAACCTGTCATTTGCTTAATTGTTACCTGGTGGGAGTTTTAGAGGAAAAACTGCATTTCTGTTTCAGATCAAGTGGTAGAAGTATTACAAATAAATTAATATTTTCAACCTAGGTTTTTAAAATTCATGCAATTTCAGACATCTTACAGTGTCAGAATGCTTTCTTTTCATTGTAAATCAGATATTCTTTAAACAAGTCAGACCAAGCAACCCAAAAAAGGAAGGATTTAGGACCTGTAGCTACTTTCAAGACACATGCATTTTATTTTGCCTCTGTATCACATCTCCTCCCAGCAGATGCAGTTTTGATGCGAGTTTATTATTTTAAGGAAGTGTTAAAGGTAGCCTAGCCAGCAGAAGAGATGCTGCCCATGCTGCAAATACACTTCTTGAAGACAGAAATGGAACCACAATGGGTCAGTACTGACACCACCTAAATTTTCTTCCTCAGAAATAGTTTCATTGTCCATAGCACCCCTTCCCATGCACTACAGACATTTTTTTTCTCAGAACGGCAACCTCCCACTGGAAGAAATGGCAGGAGGAGAATCCTGTGTTTAGGAGACGCTCTGAGGGAGCTGTGTATCCCCAAACCAACTCAGACCTAACAATTCAGAGATTAAAAATGCACAGCATCTTGAGCAGAAGCAAGTAGCAGATGGGAAACCATTATGAATCATAAGGGCAGCAAACCATTGCAACTCTCAGAAGGAGCTAAGCAACCACAACAGAAGACCAAGCTCTTTTCTGCATATGAAGTCTTAAAACTAACCTGAGTCAAGAAAAACAGAGAAATCCAAACAACCTGGAGTCCTGCAGGATTATACTTCAAAGAGAGCCCACTTCTTATAGAGAGAATCTCAGAAGGGTGACATTAATTTTCTTTTCGTTTCTTAGCCTGCTCTTTTCAAATGGGTTGTCACAATCCACAGGAAAAGCCAAATACGTAACACATAATAGAAACTCTGAAATTATATAAAGATGGTAGAAACAAATGAATTGACAACAGAAAATACCCAAATCCATAGACAAATAGGTTGTAAAACTCAATTTAACAGGCAGCTGATCAAAGGGAACTTTCCTGGTATGGAATTAACATCTACCCAAATAGAGAAATAAAAACTTGTTTCTTGTATATGGCCTAACATCATTAAAAAAACGCAAAAAAAACCCCAAAAACAACAACAACAACCAAAACCAAACAAACAAATAAACCACTGAATAAACAAAAAAAAATTAAACACCACAAAGAATCCTATGCATTTCCCATGTGGTAAATGTTTTATTTGCAAGATCTTGAAGGCTTCCTTGCCTAGTTTACCTACCAAACGCTTGACAGGAGCACTATTTTTTTTTTTTTTCAGTTTATTTCATGCCCTTGAGGCTAGGAAGTCTCTTCTTTAAATTAATTACTGGTGTCCTGGTCATGATTATGAAACATTGGTAGTGACCAAAGTTTTGTAGACATCTCCTCTTCAAACTCTCAGAAAGGGCTTGAACTATTTCAAGATTACTGAATAATGATAATTTATTTTGTTCAAACCCATTAAAAGGAATTTTGCTCTGACTTACCTTCCATTACAGACTATTGAGTCAATGGAAATGCAGGAAAGAGTCTTATACTTAAATTCTATTACATCTCTCATTCTAAATGTAGTGTAAAGGAGAAGAAATACAGTGTCACACATTTGTTCTCAGAGATGACTGAAATCTGTTCTTTGTACTGGCTTCTTCCACACAGAGAGGCAGTATGGTACAAAAGCACACTTATCCCCCGGGAATTTAACCCAGCTTCCAGTCCTCAGCCTGGGTTGTTTGTTGTGATTCAATAAGATGTATTCTGTACCTAATAAACCATTTAATTCAAATAATTATTGCACTGTTCAACTAAAATTGGAGTGATAATAGTATGTGGATTCCTCCACTGAACTCCTTCCCTCTGTAACAGTCACAGAGCAATGTCATTTGAAGTAATCACTTTAGTTTAATAGCTCAGGAACCATAAATTATTTAAAACTACATTAAATGAATTAAAGTGACATAAAACAATCTGCACTGAAAGGGGAGGGTGTTATTTTCAAGGTAGAAAAGGCAAGAACACTGTCTCATCCAGCAAGTTAGTGGGATGGGATGTGGAGCACCTCTATTTGCAAAACCTAAAATTCTACACAATATACAAAGAATTGTTTCAGGATTTAGGAATTTGCAAATGGATTTGCCTGTAATTTGAGCAAATAAGACTGAAGAATGACCTGAGCTGATAAATTTCCCCTCCCATACATTTATTTTAAAAATACCTAAAAAAAAATCAGTAGGCTAGAGATCACACAACCCAAAAAGAGCTACCAAGCACGGCAAACACAAGTGTGTTTTTGTTTCATTGTCCATGATGTGGTTCTAAAAAGCGCTTTGTTCTCTAAAATGCTGAAACCAAAAGCATCAATGATTGTTATTTCTTAAGCACCATTCAGAAAGACTTTTGTCAAGGACAGAGAAAATTTTGAATACTAAATGGGTTCTACCGTAATAGAAGGAACCTTTCAAAGTTTTCTTCAAGAACCATTGTTTACAATTTTTCCCTCTATTTCAAAGTTCCGTGAGTTTCATTATGACTGGTGCTGCTTCCTCAACACTCTAGTTTTGTCTTCTGCTGGCCTCTTAAATTCCTCTTGGAATTTAATTCCCTTTGGCTGCCAAAAGGCCGGTTGTGATCTCAATGAGGAGGCAGCTGTAGCAAGGGCAGTGTAGAGCCACGTCATTTCAGCTTTATCATGGAGATGTTGGTGACAACAACAACCCAGAATTCTGGGGAACAACAACAGCACTGCAGAACTAAAGTGAATCTAACCAAAAATAATTACTTTGAAGTCACACATCTGCAGTGACCCAAAAGCCAAACCCCTCACAACATTTCCTCATTTATGCAGACCGTGACAAGCAGAGGAGCGGGAGATTTGAGCTCATGTCTGCATGCAATCAGGTAAGACAATACAATATTTTGAAGCAGATTACTGAGTGATCTTCCAGCAACTATATTTTTGTGAAATATATCCAGCAGTGTGGCCCACATCCAACATCCACTTCCCCTGAGAAGTGAACACATCCAGAGACAGAACGCCCTCAGGCAAACACCCCCTGGACTAGGAGAGACCTCTGGACTCAAATCAGGCTTTTGAAATAAAAGTTACAAGGTTAAGGCACAGAGCAAAGCCACACATTTTTAAGCCAGAAAAGACCATCAGTCTGGTCTGACATTCCACAAAACAGAGGCATAGTGTTTTCCTGACTGCTGAAAGGTTTGCCTTTGCTTGGTACTGCAGCGCAAGAAATAATCTTTTCAGCATGGCAGTGGATGCTTGGCTAGTAAAGACAAAAACTGGCTTTCCCTAGCACAGAGCACCTCCTGCTATTTATAGCTGTTACAGGAATAGAGTTTTGTGCAATTTTTTGACACTGGTCCAACATTAGTGCATTTATTTGACACACCAAAACTGGAAGCTTTACTACAGGCCTTAGTAACAGACTGTGAATATTTTTGAGGTATCCTTCATAGCCTTGTCCCCATAAAAAAATGCAGTCCAAAAAAAACCAAGCAAACAAAAAGAAACCTTTTAAACTCTCACCTCTATGGACCTATCCATCATATCACCAGACTTCTTCTTTCACTTGTCATTAGAATTATTTATTAAATCTCATGCTCCAAGTAAAAATGTCACACTGAAAGAGGAGATAAAAAAACAGTCTTAACAAAATACAAATTAGCAGTGTGATATTAAAAGAGAAGGGAAATATCCTCATTTTGAATGTTGACCAATCTTAATATATTGGAGATTAATTTGGTTTATTACAGCCTTGGGAAAGCATCTTGCTACAGTTTATATTCATAGGAAGACAAAATAAAAAAGAGCATGTAGCAAAATCTTTTATACTTTCTCCCTCTCTGTCACCACACACCCACCCCATTCTCAATTTAATCTTTTAAGTGCCTGCCAACAGTGGCTTTTAAAAAGTTCAGTTTGATTCAGGTAACCAGAAAAGGAGATTTCAGAGATTCTGGGTTGTTATAACTCACCAATCTTTTGTTGTTCCTGGCTCTTTCAGGCAGGAAAATCTTACAGCTTTTGAATGGTATGGCTTGTGGATCACCTAATTTGTAAGTGGGTCCTCACAACTTTCTTGGATCAAAGCACCTTTAAACTGATTTAAACCAATAAAAATGTCTTTTAATTTGCAAACTGAATATAAATAGTGTGTTGGAATGCCAGACTAGTTCTAGAAACTGAATGAATGTTTTTATGGGTAACGACTGGGTCAAAATGCTTTACATAAAAATTAGACAGCATCAGTTTGCAAAAAGAGGTCCTTGCCTAAGAATTTACACAATGAAAATAGCACATGGTAATTCAGACTGCTTCAAATACCATCAAACAAAAGAAATGCCTAGGCCCAGAGGAAGTGATGAGGTGGTAGGGAAGCATCAGGCCAGGGCATCTGCTCTGGTTAGACATATCGTTCTCATGCTGACTTGCCATCACTTTCTGTCAGTTTAGTATGTGTGCTTTAGCTTCCCCACAAAATGCTCATCATTTTATTTGTCTTTGAAAATTTATTTTGTAGATATCAAAATGACCTTTCTAAAAGATTGGAAGGAGGCTTTGCCTATTCAATTACATAATCACCTGTAATTTAGATGATGCAGCATCATTGCTATGCTACTCACTTCCTGGTTAATCCTGAGAAAGTCACTCCAGTAGTTTTATGCCTCATTTCACCAGAAAAAAAAATAATAGTAGGAATACTGGAAAGATAGAGGCACCTAGATTTTCCTACCAGATTTCTGCCCACTCCTTTCTGTAATCTGACAGTGCTGCAGGTGCTGTTCTCTGCTTGTGGGATGATGACATGAGCATGATGTATTGAGAAGTCATGGAACTAATTAATTGAGCCTTTGATGATATGGCTTATGTTGAGGAGGGTCCATCTGGAATAATTTAATTGTTTCTTTATTCTTGTAGCCTAAGAGAAATATTGTGCAGTCACCTGACTACTTGGTATCAATTTCAGCATGAATACACACAATGCACAGCCATTAATGTGAAGGTGGTAATTCATGACCACTTGGGATGGGCAAGCCACCTATGTTTCTCTTCAGCATTTGAATTAAGAGCCCTGCCTGCAGTGTGTATCTTTTCAGGTAAAGATTTTCCATGTTCCTGTCTATGGTATTCATTTAATTTATGGAAAGTTTCCTGTTATGTCCCAGTACAAATTCATACAGCATCAATATTCATATAAATTTATAACAGCAGGTTCAAAATAACAGTACACAGAATACATTAGCATTCCTCTTCCATCTTGCAGGCAAGAGAAATACATTAGGAAGCAGATCCAAAAGATTCACATAAAAGTACATTCTTTTGTTTGCTATTTTGTTATTCTTAAACAGATGCAAATTTAAAGTTACATTTGCTGTAATTAGAAGAAGGTAAGACTGGGGCTTTGAGAACTCTTTCTCCATTATGGGAAGACATCCTTGCAGCTCAAACCTGCTGTTGACAAAGACAGAAGCTGACCTAAGAAAAGCTGATGCCTGCTGGGAAAACTGCATGTACCCATGGATGAGACCTGTCAACACAGTTTACATTGATAAGGTCAGACAGATTTCAGAGCTGGTTTTGTTTATGGTTTTTTTGATTTTTTGTGAGTTTGGTTTGGTTTTTTAACTATCCTTGCATTTGAGAAGCTATTCTGATCAGAACAAGAGCAATTTTAGGCTACAATAACTTCTAAAGAAACATTTTGTTTCCAAGACTAATCAACTTAGCACGTTCCCAGTAATGTGGACAACAGTCCCTATACCATCTTTGTAACAAATTTAGTATAACCATAAGGCATAGATTGGGAATGATACCAATAACAGGTCAGAGCAACACCAGGTATTCCAAAAAGCTTCAATGCCTACCCAAATCACAAATTGTTTTTGAATTCTCCTTGGAATTTTCTTCTGGAAAAACATTGTTCAAGCTGCTAACAGGACTGGTCTATCTTACTACTCTTGACCCAAAAACATCTGGAAGGACCTACCCTGGTGGACATTATACAGATGATCTTTTCTGTCTTCTCTTTTTCCCTTACAAAAATCTACCATCTTCATTGTGATGAGAACAGATAGTAATGCCTCCTGAAAATACTTAATGACCAGCTCCTCTTAATCAAGAATGATCCCTCAAAACAACAGATTTTAACTGGTATGTTTTCCAGTTGAAAATGCAGTCTTAAAAACTCATAAAGCAACTGGGAGGCCTGGCTCTGTTAGATTGCTATCCTTGAGAAAGAAGGTGAGTTAAATGCAACCTGGCATAGATCTGGTTAGGCAAGTGAGCATGGCATTGTGCCAGTAATCACCCCCTTTCCATCATCACTCAGAAGTCAGAACTATTATATTGTTATCATAGAATAAGTTTAGCACCCCAAATTTTTTTTTGCTTTATACTGTAGAATTCAGTGAAGCCAAATACTCTTTCACATTAAAATGCATAAAACTCCTTCTAGATAAAGCACCAGCCCTACTGGTAAAATGCACACAGCTCTAGAAACACCTCCAAGTACTGTAAAAGAGAGCACTGGCTTCACTAAGTAAGCACCAGGAAAAGCGTGAGCTAAAAATGCAGAAATGAAGAGCATGTACTCTGGAAAGCATTAGAAAGGAATGAGCACAGTCATCAGCAAGGAGCCAAAAGTGCCCTAATTTGCATGCTGTGGTACTCTCTGATCTGTAAACAAGAGCTATTAAATCAGAATACTGCTACTGTCTGAATATTGTTTTACAGTGGCTCATAAGAACATGGGTTTCAGATTGTTTGTGCAGCTGCTGAGGCCTCTGCTTACCCTGCAGAATACTTTGTTATCTAGGGGATTTCTGCTCAAGCATGAGAAATACACACAGTTGACTCTGAGGCCACCAAAATATCAGAAATTCTGATATCTTTTATTTCAGCAGAAATGTCTCTTAGATATGCAGGCCATGGACATATCACCTCTACTGGGATCCAGTGGTTCTCTGGAGACAACCTCACTAATCTCAAACATAGTACACAGGTACAAAAGCAAAAGATTTGTTATTTTGACAGGAGAGAAAGAAAATAAAACCAGGATTCACAGACCTTGTCTTAAATAAAAAGACAAGTCACAACCCTCCACAAAAAGAACCTCCGAGAATATTGTGACCAGATGATTCAAATCTTTTGCATACACAAAACCAGTAGCTTTGTGTGACATTAACAGAAATTACCTTTTAAAAGTGTTGCCCAGCATGACCAATGACTTTTATTCCTGAAGTCAAAATTGCTTCTAACCCTTCCTTAAAGTTTGGTAGAAAATGGACCCTTTTCCTCTTCATTTGCACATGGCTCCCCAGTCATTTCTCTACTCTCCTGCCTCTCAGCCCAAGAAAACTGCTGCAAAACCTTTATCATAATCCTTCTTAAGGGCTGGTCGTACCTAAATAAACATCTTTATAGGACTTCCCTTATTTTCCTAGAGGGATAGGATTTCTTTGACTCTTTCTTTAGCCATTTGTACCAACCCTGCTCTTCTGCACAGATTCAGGTGCTGATTTTCTGCTACACTTTTGGCTATTGCAGCATCTCCCTTGTCAGTGTTCATTACTTTTCTTAGAACACTTTATTCCAATTATATTTCAGTCGAGTACAGTGACAGGAGATATAGATCAATTTCTCCAGAAATGTTTCCATGCACTTTCAAAATGTAGATTATCATAGATCTTGGAAAGTCTGTATTTGTTTTAATCTTCATCTGGAATAATCACACATTACATCTTTGCACTACATTTTCATGCATATATATGAATGAAATAAATATAGATAGACACAAAAAAAAGAAACTCCTTATGTTTTATTTCCTCCATGCGTCCTTTAATGTGGGAAATGCTTTTCCACATCAATATTAGAAGAAGCTGTCTTTTGAGTGCCACAATTTGTATCATTCCCTCCTCCTGAAGACGCAGAGGTTCACCTAAAAAACACCCTGTAAAAGCAACATTTGGGATCTCCTTTCATACTGTTTTTAATTTAGCAAATCCCTGCTCCTCCCTTTCATTAATCACAAGCAATCTTTATGTTTATTCCTTCTCAGTTTCTTCTCCAAAGGCCTCATGCTGTTTCCACAGATCTTTTCCTCTGATTGCATTTCCATGTACCATACCACAGTTAGGACTAATGCTCTTAATGAATCTCACTTTTTTGTTTCCCGGTTTCTACTTTCAGATCACTCAACTTCAGGAGAAGGCAGACAGGCCAGCTTTTCTTTTACTATGGATCATTTTATCATTATCTATTTCCCTCTGTCTGCAGCACACATTGCTTGATGAGCTCTGTTACTGAATCACCATGAAACAAATTGACATGTTCCACTATAATTTGCAGGGAGAGATGGCTTACACAGAAAATAACTGGGTTTAAAAATCAAAATTCAGTTTGCATAGTAGTTATTAACAGCAGGCTCCTTCTTTTTGTTTTCAGGTTGTCACTTTCTATCACGTGTGGTTATACCTCTACTGACAACACCCACAATCAACAACAACAATAAAGAGCAGTTCTCAGAGTGTCCAGGCAGTTGAGGACTACTGATAGCCATATGATTAAAGAGATTAAGTTTGTTGAAGCCTATTTTTAACACCAGGAATTTTGCTTTGAAAAAACGAATGTTTAAAAATGCCTCACAACTGTCATAAGCTCATTCCTTCATATCTGTGTGGAGTAGGACAGGGTGCATTTCTATAAACACACAATCCAGGATTAGGGGTTTTTTTTTTTTATGTTCTCAAAATGACATAATTTTATAACCAAGATAGTTCACATCTTGATATGTATTCTGAAGCAGATGGTAGATCTTGGAAGAAAATGAAGAATAAAGATTCAGCCACAGCAAAATGTTCTGGAAAATTAATGCAGATTATAAAGTAAAAAAATTATAAAAGATGCAAGATTGATGTATCAATCTTATCTATTTTAAAGTGAACTTGAGAGCTACACAAACATATGGCTACAAATTCATGGTCACAAAGAAGGTGTCATTTCGAAGAGCTGTAGAGGCTCTTCTCATTCTTCAATGAATGGGAATCACCCCTTGTTTAAATATTGCTGCTAATATTTACCAAGAACTGTAATTCCTGGAGTGCAAATTCCAAAGAAGTCTCTTTGAGTTTGAAATCTGCTGGAAACTGAGATCCTAGAAGCTTCCTTAGATACCAGTGTGAAGAAAGTAGAGTTTAATGTTACTCTGGATCTGCTAAGGAAAGTTCAGATTTCTCTACCCAAAGCAGTTTCCAATACCTTATTCCACATTTCCTCTAGTAACCTACAGAAAGCCTTGTGAATTCTAATTAAATTCCGGCTGATCCATAATTGAAAAGCACCATCAACACAGAGATTCTGAGTATCTCAAAAAAGGAAATGAGCTTGACCCGGCACCCTAGAAATGGAATATTCATTTCAACCAGAAAATGAATGATATTCAGCTAGTTTCTGCACAATAAGCAATAAACAGGATTACCACTGCACCTTGGGAGATCATTTAGTGGCAGCTACAGAGAGGAAAATGGGGTGGTGCTAGAAGCTGACTACAATGAGGGTGCACCATGCACCTTGCAGACATGAAGTCCTCCTATTCTAATAAAAAATTCTTAAACCCTTATACAGAATCTGCAATAGTTCTCTGCAGATGAGAAAAACAATACTCCAGATTCAAAAAAATAATAATATCTTTGTGAAGTGGATCATAAAAAGGAGGCAGTCAAAATCTCCAAAAACATTTTTATACTGCTTATGGCAACTACTGCAGTGTCTTAAAATGTCTCATTTTCTAGAAGGTACGGAGAAGGTCATTCAGCTTTGCTCATGGTATCATGAGAATAATATCTGCAGTAAGAATATCTGCACAGGTTTCAAGGTAAAGATTGTAATAAATATAACAAACAAAAAGGTGGCATTTTATCTGATTTGAATAATCTTCAAAGACATTTTGATCTGTTTGAGAAATGCTTTTCTCCAAAGCATATGATGTGTTTCCTGGTTTATGGTCATGGACTTCCTAAGAAATATCCTTATTTTGTTACCTGGTTTAGATTATCCCAGAACAATTACACACACTTAACATCCAGAATTTACAGTATACTAACTAACTCTCAAAACTTTATTCTAACCACTACATTTTTAAAACTGAAGTACAAATTGTGGCAAGTCTGCAGTTGGAAAAGCTGATTGCTTTTAAGTCAAAACCGAGAACAAAATTAAATGGCAGCATATTTTATAAAATAATACCTTGGTTAAGGTTTAATAACTTATCTTAACAGTATAAAACTTTTGGTACATCATTTTAAACATTTGGGATTATGCAGGACAACATCATATAATTACTTTGAACAATTTCCTAGTGGCACCATCAGGCATAAAAAGGGCTTTTGTTCCCAGAGGAAAAAAGGTATACTTTTTCTTTCTTGCAATGGAAGAGGATGTGTACTGAATCATACTGACACATTCTTGGCCCAACATGAAGTGATGTGATACTAAACTAACCTCAAATAGTAATTAGATATGATTTCATTTCATGCAAGAAGCTGATTAATTTTAAAGGCTTTTCTTGGTAGGTAAACACATAAAAGGCATTTTTTAAGTCAAAGGGTATAAGAGTAGCAAAGCAGCAAAACAAGTGCTAATTTGTCTTGAACATACATAATTTAAGCCAATGTCAGACCATCTATGTCATAGAGAAAATTTAATTAGTGATTTTCTGTTTTGTACTATGCCAGTTACCAACCAAGAAGGATTTATGTACTATTTTTGAGAGACAAGTGTTCAGTCTTTCACTATTTCTACTTGGAACATTTTAATGACTCAGCTAGACCTCCAAAACCCCTGCCTGAACCTGCTAAAAGTGTCTTCTGTTTTTCAACAGATTTCTTTAAAGTGAATGTTCATTCAAAATGAAATTAATTTGTTCACTTTTTCCATGATGATACTACCCAGCTTCCTGCTTCTGCATTCACCTTTCTTGAACTCTCTGTTGGGTGTCAACCCTGTTGGTTTCTCTCTCCTCAAAGATACATCCTTCGAAGTTTTTTTCCATTTCCAAGCTTCCGATTCCTGTCCTGATTGTCTCTCTGCTTCTTTTCTTGCTCTCTCTTTTCAGGGATGAGTTTTGTGTTCCCTATATGATTATTTTTGCAGTGCAGCACAGACGTTGCCAACCTTGATTTAAACAAGATTGTTTAACCATAACCCAGTCTTGCCGTAACAGCACAGAGCTCCACTTAGGCTATTTTCTTCCTCTTCTCCCCACTTTTTGTTTACATATTTGCCATACACTGGGATTTTGATTTTTAAAAAGTTTCTGGTTAAAACACAATCTTGTTAAAGCTCTGGCACAACCAGCTGACACCACCAATCCTCTTATTTAGGTTTTTTTAAACCCTCAGGGCTCCCTTCTACAAGCTCTCCACAAACCAGGTGGTTAAGAGGAGAAGCAAAAGAAAATAAACAATATATAAATAATAAAGATACTGCTGGTTTGATTTTTACTACCAACTTATTTTTCTCTCAATTATAATTAGTACCTGTGTGAAACTGTAGGCTTGTACAGGGCACTGTTTGCACTATGAGGGGCAAATATTTAGTTCAGAGTAATATAATTCAGGCATCAAAACAAAATTCCTGCTATGTTTTATGCACAGTTGCTTTCTGTAACATGAATGTGCCAAAGAAAGTTAGGCATATTTTTTGCTGTCAGCTTAAACCCACATTTAAGGTAATTTGAAACAAAGCCTCAGGCTTCAGTCTTGCAGCTTGAGACCAATTCCATCTGTATTAATGAGCTCTATAATTGTCCTATATAACATAGCTTTCAAATCTGTAAACCTTTTAAAATTATTTAAATCTCATTTTAAACTTAAAGAAATACTTCATGGATTCTGCTTCCACTTACCAGAGAAGACTTCAAGCTAAAAGTGTTTAAACTGTATATCTTACATCAAAATGGTTTGTAAAATCAAGTATTTGCATTCAATAATAAACTTTTTTTTATTATGCAATTTTACTCCTCAGCAAAATAACCTTAGATGTAAACATGACACATTTTTATCCATCACTTTCTTAAACTTACAACCAGGCTCAACCAGGTCACTTCAGCTCAGACATTTCAGACTTTAATCAGAATGCACATGTAAAACAGGAGCAATTACACACAATGATTGCTTTAGTTGGCCTCAAAATCTAAGCTCTTTACAGCTCATCCTGCCATTAAAATGCAGAAGCAAAATGGTTGATCAAGATGCTTGTGTCTGAGAGATCATTTTATTTTACAAAAAGATATCCTTGAATTGCAGCATTTTCCCCCAAATTCACTACACTCGTTATCTTGAAATAAGTGTTGTGATCTCAACATCCAAATTAGAGTGACTTTAAAGAAGCTTGATCCCATATTAAAGAAACCAGTAGCTCAGATACATATTTCCTTCTCTATTTCTGCAGACTACTTTAACAACTCTGAATAAAACCTTACCAAAATTCACTGAAAATAAAAAAAGTTGTCTGCAAAAAACCAAAGTTTCTACAGACTTAAGCATTTTTTGAATCGCTACTTGACATTTTATATTTCCTAGCAAAACCAGGAAAGTGCCAAGATCTGTTCCTAGCTACACCGGTGAAAACTGGGAGAAATTCAATATTCAGAAGAATATCCATGGATTTACATTGCCTATGGAGTCCTTCCTTTGAATTCTTGCTACAGGGTTTATTCCCTGTGGATTCTAGTACTCCACAGGACATAAGGTGGTGATAAAAACCTTTCAAATTTGTGTAGAGCCACCTGAGTGGTCAGCTCCTCTCTCTGAAATTACTCTCACACATATGCAAACATGGCAGTGTTCACCAGATTTCCCACTTTGAGAAGTTAAAGAGAATCTTAGCTTACTCGGTTGTGATGAATTCTGACACAGGCTTTGTGTTTTATCTGCACCTGCTTATGCCTTTGGTTTTGTCTGTTCTGATGTGTTCACACTGTACTCAATGTAAGATTTTTATTTTTGTCTTTTACCTTTTTATTAATCCAAAGATATAGAAGTGGTTGATCTGTACAAGCCAATAGCAAAAAAAACCCCCAAAAAACAAAACAACACAGGCACAGGTGCACTTTAGAATTATCACCAAGAATGTCATATCCTCCTCAAACACTTCAAAGTCATATCCAGTTTTGCTTGCTGTGTACAGCTGAAACTGACACTGATAAAAAGAAAGGATTACTCTAAGAGGTTATGAACCTTTACACCTAAATGTGTTCATATCCTCCAAATTCCCTTCTCACAACTACTTCTTAAAACTCAGAGTTCAAGAATACTGAATTGAAAGTTGAGAAACATACAGGTAAATTTTAACTAAATCAACAGGTCTAATGATAGCTGCCCGAGATCAAAAATCAGCCTTGAAGTGAAGCAGGTTTCCTTTCATTTCTGTAAGCCTGAGGCCTTAATTCTCCAACTTCTTGCACCAACATTTTTGTGAGTAAATATTAGCAGTACGTTTTGCAGATGCAAAAGGCTTTGAGAAATGCCCAGCACTGAGGGAATCACATTGAGAGCAGAGATCTCAAGGGAATATTTTTGATAGACTAGAGTGGAAGAGCATCATTTCTTTGACCATGGCATTAAAGTTGTATATTTTTGCACTCCACTTGTATGCTGCATTGCTGTTCTAAAGCCAATGGCAGAGTCACCAGATTAAAACGTTTCATTTTTTTTCTATTCAAAACTTCTTGAAATCTTTCATGGAACACATTGTACCTAAGAAGGAAAGTGAAACAAAAGTCCTACTAAAAGATTTTTTTTTTTAGATTCTTATCTTTACAGTGGGCAAAGGATTTTTCATGTTGTTCATTTTATCTCTATTTTTGTTTGTTTTTCAGGAAAGCGTCAGACAGTGAGTCACATCCCTTAGGTTTATGCCTGTGCTTAAACTGAGGGAATACATAAGGGCCCTGCTGTGCTGCCATCACAGTAGACTCCAGTTTTCTTCCCCAAGAACAGTAACCCTGCCCCACCAAGAGGGGTGGGAATACATTGTGCTGTCTGTCCCATGGACGTTGCTATTGCTCTGCTAAATGAAGCCAAATTCATCCTTCATCCTCTCAGAGGTAGCCAACATTCCACAACTTTTCCTTTAGCAGTGTCCTCCAAGTAGGAAGGATTGAGATTTTAGCACTTCTTTTTCTATTCTATGTCTTTTCCCAGCTTTGAGATGCTGGCTTTTCTCTTGGCATTCAAGATTTCCAAATAATGCAAACATTAAAATCCTGTTCACAAAGCAAAGAAAGCATCCTCAATTCCCCCCACCACCTGCCTTTCCTGTGATACAGCCTTGCCAAACAGCCAATAAAATCCCAATCCTCTGCTGATATCCATGGGGGTGTGAAGACAGTATTTCATCTACCCATTGCTGTTAATGCTTTGACTACATTCAAATGCAAGGCACTTGTGCTGAGAGCTATTTACACTTGTTCAGCACCAAAACCCCCACCTCTGGCTGGGACTCACTGGCTGTGGCTCAGGTCTGGCCTGTGTGGGCCAGGGAGAAATATTTTCCTGCTTGTAGAAACACAGGCTAAGAAATGCCTAAATATATGATGGAAGTAGGAGGCAGGAGTGAAAGAGAGAGCAAGAGCAAGAGAGAGAGAGAGTCTTACTGAGGACAGATCTTCCTGGAGTAGCAGACCTGGTTTTTCAGAATAGGAAAAATATCTGATGGCTGTTTCTCTCATATTCTGAAAAAACAGAACTTATTTACAAAACAAACATACTGAAATTGTACCAAAAGTGTTACCAGTTCCTCTACCTACACAAAGTGTTCCTGACTAGTTGGTCAGGTTAGTGGAGTCATGGTAGCAAATTCAGCTCCTGTTGGTATTACAGTTTACTTTCAACAGTATGAGATAGCAATCTGCATATAAATTAATCAGTCTTTTCCTCAATAGCACAAAACACTTTTCCTGAGCTTATAAAAACAAGGCTACCCATACATAAGCATTGTTCACTAAAGTCAAGCCTGTATCATTGCATTTACAAATAAGCACAAATCTGACCAGACCCTCGGTGCTTTTCTGTGCAGAAAGCTCAGCAGTTTGGCAGATCACAGGCACAGATTCAATATCATCCTTTAGGGAATAAAATCTGCTATTCTTCAAAGTAAAGGTGCTATGTTAAAAGTAAGCAAATCAGATATGACCTGTAGAGGGTGCCATGGCAAGCTGCGTATGAAAAGAGAAAATAATGATCAGCTGAGTTCTTAAACACTGAGTGAAAACATACATACCACCTGAAAGGTATGATTAAATTCATAGAGAGGTTTGGGGAGGTTTTTTTTTCTTCAACTGCTTTGGTCTCTTTCTTTACTAAGTCTAGATATACAGGCTGGAAAAGGGAAAAAAAAAAAAAAAAGAAAAAAAGCAAGTTATAAATAAAGAACTGACGTTAGGAGAGCTGATAAAATATGAATACCATTCCAAGGAGCTTAATGTGTCATAGCTGCATAATAGAAAAGGGAGTGAAGTGCGTATGTGCCCCTGCTGCTTAACAGTAGGTTTGAAAGAGGCTGCAAAGGCAGCACAAGTGGAAAATTCCCTCATTGGCTGCTTTCCAAGGCATCTATTCAGCTTATGAAAAATATGATGTTTTATTTGATATCAAGTGTATGGATTGGGTTTTGTGTGGTTTTTCTACACAGAAACAATTGGAAAAGAGAGCGGGACACTGGAACCCAGTATCTTCTGCCTTTCCCCCTGCCTCCTCCTACCCAGTCCTTTATTATTTTTAAACCTCTCATCAAATCTTCAAAAAGCTTTCTCCATACAACATAGCCAGTTGTATATTTGATGGGTAGCTTCAAAACGCAGTTCTGTGATGATCTTCCCTGGTCTCAGAGGTAAGCAGTAAGTAGCCTGGTAACCAGGGGCTGCTAAATACTGGTACTTTGATTCAGTGCAGCTCTGCTAAGCCTGCCATCTTCCATCTCCAGGGGAATCACTGTATTAAATTTACATTAAAGACGACTGTGTGACTGACCCAAGGGTCATATTAGCATTTTTACTCCGGTAAGCTGGTCAGCAGAACATTTCTGTACCACGGAAATTATTCCGGTACTCTATTGTTAGGAATTAAACATTTATGAGAAATTTTGTATGAGCATATTAGCAAGAATGAGCTGGTAAAAAGTACAGTAAGGGCAGAGCAGTAACAATATGTAGATCTGAGAGAGAAAATCAAATTGGATTCTTTTCATCTCGGAATGAAAGTGGACACCGGGAAATCAGCAGGAACGTAACTGAAAGGAATCCTCTATTTACTGGAAGAGACACTACAAAGGTAATGGTGACAAATGTGCTCAAACTCCCCTGTTCTGCTGTATTCACTGGGCTCTGTTCTTATGCAAACCCTTTCATTAGATTCAAAGTTTGTCAGTGCAAAGCAGCTAAATATTATGAGGCAGAATCTCCATTTTCAGATGAGCACAACATGCAGAGCTACCTGGATTTTACACCCTTGAGATTCAAGGGTCAGTCACAAAACAGGCAAGGAACTAATCGACATTTATTCTGTACTTGAAAGGAAACAAACAACAGTATGTTTAAAAGGATCAGCTGGGAAAAGACAGTAGAAAATAGAAATATAGATAACTCACAGCTGTATAAGTGCAGGAGGAATGAAAAGGATCCGGCACAACTTGGCATTCAGAACTGAATAATAATGACCCTCACAGCCCATTAATATCTATTTGTCTGTACCCTGGATAATTCCATATAGAGGAGAATGACCAAAAAAACACATTTAACAATCTAATAAGCACTGATAAGCACATTTCTTTGCAGTGAAAAATAAATTTAAGACCTGTCCAGCTAGAATCCTATTGAATTTAAAGGAACTTTGGCTACTCTATGCCTCCCCCTGCCTCTGGTTTTTGTACTTTTTATCTCTAAAACTGCCTCCTAGGATAAAAGCTTTCACTGGCAAGGTGACATCAACATGCTAAGGTAATTTGAAGCATGTCTCTTCTCCATTTCTAGAAAAAAAAGGGCTGACTGGGTGGCTTCCAAGCTGGGAACCTGGCTCTGTAGACACTAGCTCATGGCTTGTACTTCTGCCTCAACTGCCCATATGTAAAATGAGAAAGGAATCGCTCTCAGATACTTCAGAGTTTTAAGAGAATACCTCTTATTCTCTTTAAATAAGACGATGCAATGTTTGGAAAGGGTATTATCAGACTTTTTTCAGATATTTCCTGGTTGGATCTAGAAGGAAAAGGATGACTTCTAACAACAGAAGAGGCAGAAGAAAGTGCTCCCAGACACAAAGCAAGGGAAACAAAGTACAGCTATTCCCATCAGATATGCTGTGCCTGTTCCTGGAATATCTTCTCAATTTTACAAACCCACAGACAATAATCTATTGATTAAATAATGTGCTAAAACAAAAATGTAGAGGATTCATATGCATCTATACAAAAGAAAAAGTTTAGGAGGAAGTTTCTAATCTCTAATCAAGCCAAAAAACCTCTTTAAAACACATTCCCTGATTTTAGCAGCAATGTGCCAACTTCCAGACTAAAGTGATAAATTTGACGTGAGTGACTGACTGACTTGAACTAAAGCCCTCTGTTCCAGAAGAAGCACAAAGACTTCACAATGAGCCTGTACCTACTTCTTTAGTGAGCTCTGAAAAAGCTCACTCTTTAGGTACAAAAC
>NW_008237239.1:18959214-18982939 GCF_000691975.1 Corvus brachyrhynchos | reverse complement strand
GCTCTCTCCTACTTTTTGAGTGAGCTCTGAAAAAGCTCCCTCTTTAGGTAAAAAAAAAAAAAAAAAAAAAAAAAAGAAAATCCGTTTAGCTTGCCATGTATTCATTTTCTCCTAGACTTTGGGCTTTCAGGGCTTGATTTTCATTTGCTTGTTTTCTTGGTGGTGGTTGGTTTTGGGTTTTTTTTCGGGGGGGGGATGGGGAGGGGGTTTCTTTGGGCTTATTCTTTGCTGTTTTCTCTTCCAGGCTTGTCTCATACCTTGTTTTCCTAAGGTGGTCATTTTTTTCTCATTCTCTCTGTTTATTATCATCATTTCTAGCAACAAATGCTTCCTTACTTTCAGACTCCTGACCATCCAAAATCCGATTCAGACTGGAATATATAAAGACTGAAAGTCTTTCAAAAGTGTTTAAGACACACAGCTATTACAAATGCATGCACAGTCTCTTCCTGGAATGTCATGACTCTTCAGTTGGAGCCAAGACAATAGAATGTGCAAGGTAAGACAATGTCATGTTCACAGCACTAGAAAATTGCTATTGAGTACTAAAAGTGCTCTCAAACCCAGCCGTCGTGATACTGTGCCAGACTCAGAGGAATTCAGCCTGTTTGCCTTCTGGGAGTGGCTGGGAACTGTCCCAAGCCCTGGCACAAAGCATGAGGCACTAAAAAGCTGCTCTAACTCACACCTGAGCGCCCACCGCTCCACCAGCCTGTTCCAGCAGAAGGGACTGGCAGGGCTCGGAAGCGCTTTGGCTGCAGACCTTTCCTTCTCCAAACACCTCCCACAACCAGGATAGACAGCAGAATAAAAACCTTGATTCCTTGCCACAGGAAGTCCCCTTCCACTGAAGAACCCTCCTGGGACTGCATCCATGGCATTTTGATTGCTTTTGGCAACAGCAGGAGGTGGAAGGACATGGTTGAAACATGCCAACAGCAAGCGAATTCACAGCCTTCTACTTGAGGCTGCCATTCCACAGAAAAGTAAGGCTTAAAGCAACACTTCTAAAGTACACAAGAAAGTAATTTTAAACATTTATTTCCTACTTCATTTGGGACATAATAGTTGAAAAGTTTTACAGTCTCGCTGAGCAAAAGTTTTGAATTTCTTTTGAAAGGGTCAGATTTGAAAATAGGGAGGAATTTATTTTTTGTCATAACTACATGATGATTTCAAAGGTATCAAAAACACCACTCATTTTCTTTTGGCTATTCACAAAGGGGTTAAGTTAGCAATAATATTTGAAAGGCCAATTAGCACTTCAGAAGTTAAGGCTAGGCTTTAAGACGGGCCCTTTCCAAGTGAACCACTATGACTAATTGGTGCAGTTTTCCTTTCTTCCATGAGAATGAAGGTTTTCAGAGTACAAATATTCAGATGGATTGCAAAGTAAACTGTAACTGAGGAACAAGTGCCTTCCCCCATTCACTCACAAGATACAATCAAATCTCCATCCTCTTCTTGAAGGGGTTGGAATCTGTACCTCCTACCACCAGAGGAAAGATTCAGACTACCGGGACATGTAAAATTTCAAAAGTGGCACTTTGATAAACTCTATACTATCAACTGTTCCATTTTCCATGAGGAGTGTAGTACAGAGAGAAAGAGTGGATAGACACGAGCAGGAAGAACCACATCCTGGTGATCTCAGTAGTCACCTAGGGAGGAGCTGACCCAGCAAGAGCTTGTTTCAATGAATGCATAATGCTAAGTACGTAGTGGAGTGCAGGCAGAAACCCACTTCATACTTCTCCCAGAGAGACCCCCAAGTCATTAGGCTGTGGTTGTATTTTTTCCACTCCAGCCCAATGAATTATTAACGACTTAAAACAGAGTGAAAACCTTCAAGCTGATGTGACTCATGAATCTGGCACTGCAGAGCAGCAGACAGCTACAGCACTCAGCTGCAAAATTGGAGGAGATGCTCTAACTTTGGGGGAAATGAATAAAAGGTTTCATGATCATTTCTTACTTTTTCACCAGTGTTTCATCGAGTGCTTTCCTCTACTCTTTCTCATACCAGAAGAAAATCAGCCTAGAGATAGATGCTCTCCTACAGTACAATATGGTAACTTTGCTTCTGAAAGGAGCAGGGCTTCAGCCATATCCCCCAGTCCAGCACCTCTTGCTGGTTAACTCAAGCTTTTAAAGCACTGCCTCTCCATGCACCCAGCTCCCCTCTTGCATTACACAGAGGCCCTTGACACTCAGGACAGCACAGCTGAGTACATCAGCCAACAAAGCACTTCAAAGCTGTAGTTTTGGTTGAGCACTGCCACCCACACCCACCAAGATGAACAAAGTGGATTTAAAAGCAATAAAGGATGTGGCTGCGCTCTGCCTCTCTATGTAACAACATCAGAATGATTCCTCTCCTCCTTTTCACTATGTGTTTCAAAGATCACGTTGGGCAATCTGAAAGGCTTGTGCCAAGCCATGGAATATCACACTGCCTTCCCACCTTTTTTTAGTCGAGCACTCAGAAAAAGAAATTGTTTATATTTTTGTGCAGGATACAGACTACAAGTCTGACTTTAATATCATTCTCCAAGGTTTCCCTTAAGATCTTTTGAACTTTCAGCAGGTGCTTTGTATAATCTCATGTTGCTAATGATTTTAGGCAGCAACAAACAGCCAACTGTGCCTGACTCAGCAGTCTCTCACTTTCTATATGTATCACCCAGATGAAAAATGCAGCATTTCCCTGCTGGCTGTTCCTTTGAAATTTGCCTTGTGCCTTCAAATAAACAGGGAGATCAGGGGATTTATAAGGGACAGGGGGAAAAAACAAGAAGATCTTTTACTTGGAAGCTGTCACATTGATGTCTCTCAAACATCTGCCTGCAAATGAAAAAATTAAAGCCTAACTAAACCAAACCAGAAATGTATTGTTCATAGAAACGTAGGTCACAGTTCTGCAGTCAGGTAGCTTTTTGTGAACTGGAAGAGTGTTGGTAAAAGGTTGCAGCAGGACTATTTATCTACTGGAAGAGGTCGTGTGATTAATCATAACTGAATTCCAACTTAACTGGTCAGGGAAAAACAGGTCCAAAATGCAACAACAAACCATCTAAAATTCATATGACACTGCCTACACAAAATATGCATTTGATGAATTGAGGTGATGGAGTTTCACTCTGAAGAGCCAAATCTTTACCTCACAGATAAGTTTTCTAGGATGTCTACTTTGCACCTGAATTTTCTGAGGCACATGAAACAGATCATAGTACAATATATCATGGGGGTACTGCTCTTAACCTCTCCAAAGCAACAAAGAAGAAGCTCCAAAGACTGATTAATACCATAAGAAACTCAAAAAGGTTGTAAATTAATTCTTTTGGTTTTGTTTTTATTTTCCTAGAGAAAGAGAACTGAAGAATTGAATGAGAATTCTGTGTTAAAGAATTATAGAAAGTATGAGCTAAACCCAAGATGGATCTTTTTTAACCACAGGCAGTAGAGGCAATTAGCCCCAGAAAGGCAATTAGCTTTAGCATAATTCCAAAGGAAAGTGAGAAAAAAAAAAATCATTAGAGCCTGGGACTTATAGTTAACCTTCCCTCCATCCTTTAAAACAGAAAAGCTGGTAAGGAAAAGACTCACCCTTGCTTTCTGTTGGAGCAACCATTGATTCTTCAGAAAATTTAAATTATTTTTGTTTACCTATTTTAAACAAGACCGTCTGGTTTGCTGCTTCATGATGTCTTCAGATCTTTCCTCTTCGTTGTTCTGATTATGAAAGCACCTCACACAGTCTCTTCATGTCCCAGACCAGTTATGTCAAGAGATTCTACAGCTCTGTGGTAACTCCAGACATTCATCCCTGTAGTTCTCAGCCACCTTCACCTTCAAGGGTGGGTCATAACATCTTGTCAGCTCAGAAAAAATTAGAAAACATAATAAATTTAAAATAAAGTCTTTCAAACAGCAAAAATGTGTGGAGTACGAAAAGCCTTTTGGCCCAAAGAAACGTGCTAAGTGAGGACTAAAATGGCAATGCACATTTGGAGTAGGTTCCTCAATACACAGAAATGAATGCATCAGAAAATTAGAGGAAAGACATGGGGTAAGTACAAGTAGAAATGTTTATTAACAAAGCCATTTTCTTTTTTGGACAGGAAGAGACTCCTAGAGACCTGTGTGAGACCAAGGAAAAATAGGACGTGTTGAGTCAGAGAGTGCCCAGGGAGAGCAGGACTGAGCTGCTCCCTTCCCAAAGTCATTTCACACATCTGCTCTCAAAGGCAGTTCTCTGACCAGCTTTGTGCATGAGCCCTCAGCTATGGAATCTAAGATCAGTCATAATCTTATGTGGTGGTTTGGATAAAAGACTGCTTTCAGGCGCATTTTAAACCTTTCATTTCCCTGCTTTATGCCTTCCTTTTGCAACAGCCCTTTCAGCTTTGTAGCCAGGAGCTTATCTCTTGTTTTAATCATACCTGTGGTTTCCAGTAGACTGATGTCAGCCTGACAGGCTCAAGATACAAGGCTTTTATGAAAATGACAAAATCCTAATAAACTTATGGTGCTGACAAACCCTTTGGACAGTCTTCAGTGAAAGCTACACTCGGCAATTCCAGAAGCCAGGTTAGACCTCCTGCTAGCTTGAAGAAGTCCCTTGGAGAGTGGAACTGCAAGTTACTAAATAAAACCAATTTACAGATTTTATTCAGTACCCTTTGACAAAGCTCAGACAATGTGTGGGGGGAGTGAAGAGGTATTAGCATACTTATTGAGTTTCAGGCCTTTTTTCTGAGTGTTCACTAATATTTTTAATGTCTTGAGATTTCCAGTTCTTCAGAGCTTCAGTGGAAGAGAAAGTGCTACAGCAGTGGCATGCCGAGTGGTGTCTGGGCTATTTGGAATCGGACAGCTGCAGGCTTCAAGACCAGCAGTAATTATGGCATAATATGTGGGCTTCTGGAGCTTGCATTAGCAGTTGTACAACAGATTAAAATCAGACATAACTTGCAGTTACAAGGTTTCCAACAAGACACCTGCAGTACTTCAGTCTTACAATTTATAGTTCCTATTCAACGATCTTTAACTCTGTGACAATATTAACCTTAACGTTGAGACACTTTGAATCTTAACATTCAGCAATTGCATCTGGGAAAGGCATACCTCCTGCATTCCTTAAGTATTGTTAGAAGAGAGTGCATTACATGTCCTTCCACTTCCCAGTTTGATGTCTTCAGTGTTAGGAATTTTTAAGAGGCTCTCAGCTTCAGCCTGTGTGCCCCTGCCAGCCCATGATCCTCCAACTCTCTCTGAGCAATAAACCACAGGTGCTTCACACGCCCTGAATGCAAATGGCTCATTTTCTAGTGGTTCTGATGGATACTAAAACATCCCCTTGACGTCTTGTCCCTTCCTTTTGGATGGGATTTTATGCTTTTTTAAAAACAAAATAAAACACACTCAAGCTTCAAGCTCCCCAGAAGAGGCTCGTAAATCTGCCATGGAAACTATTACCTGATAGATAGTTTAGAACAATATTTTACTACAACTATCCTACCTATTGATTTTTCCTTCTAGTTTATCGTTGTGAACAGAAATGTTAATGATTTCTGTTCAGTAGATTTTACCTATTTTTCTATTTATGAACACACACGGTTCCTCCACTTCATTGCTTACAGGACTCTTGAGAATGTTTCTCCTGTAAGTAGATCATCCATTTGCTATGAACTGTAAATTCAGAGTGCATAACCACTAAGTACTCTGTGAAGCTGAGTGGTGTTATTTCTTTCCTGAATGAGCCATTCAGAAACACATGCATTTAAAACTGCAAAACCTACTTTGAAACAATTTTTTAAAATAAAAGAAAAAAAGAAAATAAAAAAAGTACTATTTAGTGAAAACCTTCAGAATCCAGCAATTTACCATGTGAATGTGTGACAACCATGTGGAAAAAGGTAACCATGAAAAGGTGGACAGTGCAATGTGGCTGGATTTTTATTTTGAGCTTAGAATTAATGTTATCACTCTTCCTACTGCTGTTCTAAAGTAATGTAACTGCCTAAAGAGCCGTTCATGGTTTTCTGACTCTTCTTCTTAGGGAAAACATCCATTGAAAATGTCAACAAAAAATACCTAAAGATGAAGAGCTATAACCCTCAAGATCAAGGTGAGCAATCCCACAAATGTCTCAGGTGCAAGCAGTCAGAAAAAACATTTGCATACATCTTTTTTGAGGGTGATTTTCACTGCCAATTAATGTAATCTGACAAAACTAGAGGCACAGACACTTCATAAGATGTTCTTACAACACAGTATGTAGAAACTGCTGTGCCCCTTCCTGTCTTACATACAAAACAGCAGCAATATGCTTGAATCACTGAGAAAAACAGACAGATTTTTGCTCATAGAACCCATGTTAATGCACTGACTTGAAGGATATACTGCTTATGGAGAAAGCTGATGCATTTCTAAGGCCCTGTGACCTGCCTGATTTTGTAAGTTCAAGTTTTTTGTGATATGAGCCATGAAGCAACTCCTTGTTTTTGTCGGTCACAGTGTTTTCCATCTGATGATTATTTTCGATAAAATGAATGAAACAACCAGCACATGTCATTACAAGGCCTGAAAAACACAAGCTCTGAAAGGATCAAGATCCCTTCTAAATGATCATGGGGGAAGTTCAACTGCTTTCAGTGCACCCTGAAGTCCCAGATGCATAACCAGGAGCAGATCCTCAGCTGGTGCAGAGCATTACAGGATCGCTGAAGATGCTTTACACCAGCAAAACATCTGCTGCCAGCACTTTTGTAAAACTGCCCACACTTCTCTGTGCATCAGTTGAGCAGTGGTGGATGTACTCCTTGTGTTCCAGCTTCCATTTGGAGCAGGGATGACAAAAAACCAGTCATCTCCAGAGTACAGAGGTGAAAAGCCCTGCAGTGCTCACAGGTGAGAGAGGACTGGCTGGGCTGAGAACCCCCACAGCACTTTGCTTAGAAAAGTCCTCCTGCAAAATGCAAAAAGGAGACGTGCTAATTCTTTGATTCCTGGTGCCAGGAGGAACAGAACACAGGAAATCCAGTATCAAATGCATCAGCTTTTCTCTGATGCCTCATCTGCCTTCACTGAAAGCAGGAAAAAAAAACTGACCAACAGTGTCCAGGAAAAAATAATGTATTTTCAATTAGTTCTTGTGTTCAAACTCAAGAGCACCTCCTGAAATGCTCTCTACAAATCTCCCCATTCCAAAGTAAACACAGTAAGTTAACTCTACCCAAATCTGTCTTTGATAAGAGAAGAAAAACTACATTATTCATATTTGAAGTCAAGGAAAGATTCCTCCAAGGATGTTGGAGAAATTAGACATCAACTATGCTTACTCTTGCTGTGCCTTAGAGTAAGCACACCCATTTCTTTCCCTTCTTGCACTGAGAGGCAATCAATAAAGCAAACAATATCTATTGCTAGAAAAAGAACAGAGGAAAAAGAAAAGAGATCATTCTTTCTCTGTGTATATACCCAGAGAATGCCAGTATTTTGAATAATTCTGGCAGTTCTGACCCCTCTTTCCAGAAGTCTGTAGCAGAACTGGAAAATTTTCATTAAAAGAGCAACAAGAATGGAGAAAAACAGGACATCTTCAGCATAAGGAATGAATAAATAGGCTATGGTCTACAACCTGAAACAGAGATGTCTAAGGGGAGTTCTGATGGTGGTCTATAAAATCATTTGTGTTCCAAAAAAAACAAAAGGAACCAGCAGTTCCCAATCCTACCCACTGCAGACCATCACCGAAGCTCACAGGCAGCAGGCTTAAATTCCATATTAAACAATATCTGCTAGAATGTTACCTCCTTCCAGTATCCTACTGGAATATTTGGAGGAAAATCCCTTGAAAATCGGTTTTCTACATAAGAGGATTCAAATGTACGTGCATGATAGCACATTCCAAGTGTAATTTCCACATGCAAGTTTTAACTAATTCTGTCCCTCTCTGCAGGGTCACTGTTAAGCATTGTAAACCAGTGAGGTATTTTAAATGTTAAGAATGGTCCTTTCCAAATGGAGCAGTCCTCTTCTCACTGAGGGAATGAGGAGTATCATGGCAGGGCCAGTTTTATTCTGGCACAAAGGCCCCATGTGAACAGCACTGACTCCTCTTGGAGCTGCAGGCAGTGATGGGAGTGAGCCAGCAGCACCACAGTAAACAGCCATCCTACCAACAGCAGCAGATCATCCCAACGTCTGTACCCTTGGGAAAGCTGCTAGGGCAGCTGAGGACTCCGAGCCAGATCGTCTGCTTGTGTGATTTGCAGTAGTTTGATTTACTCACTGAAGAGACTCTGATTCACACCCTTTCTTGGGTGTCCCATTGCTGCTCATTCAAGGGCAATAAAACGCAGTGCTTTGGGGAAAAGAATAGTGTAAAATATAAACACTCTCTTTTGATACCAGTTTTTAAAATTGTTTTTCACCTGAAATTCCCATAGTTAAGATTCCCATTATTATGATTTGCTGTCTCAAGAAAAAAAAGCATTGCTTTTGTACAAGCAATTAGAATGGTATGAACTGGAAACTTAGGCAGCTTTATGCTGAAAATATTTTCTCCCAGGTGTGTCACATTCACTTCAAGTTTTATTTCCATATTATTCCAATAGTTAATTAAAGAAAAAATACTTGCAGATACTATAACAAAAGTTGGAAACTGATTGAGCAATCGAATTGGAAACTGGTTAAGCAATCTAATTGTCTCAAGAAGAGAAAAATGTCTTCGAAGAAAATATTATATTTACCTACCAGTGTTTAAAAAGCCATCATTTTAAAGGAGAAGCAAGTAGAAAAGTTAAAATAGCATGATATTTTTCATTAAGTGGTCTAAAAGTTCTTCTTGGCACTCTGCTAAACACAAAGGGCATTTTGCTTTGTCACTAAGTAATGATATTTACTTTTATCTTTTCTGTCAAAATGAGCACCTTTGAACTTAGATGGTTTCACAACATCCACTATCAACATATCATTCTATTGGCCATAAATGACCCAGAGTACTGCTTTCTACCAGAACTGCACCTTCCCTCAAGTTAACTGGGGAAGAACAAAGTAAATCAGCTATGACATGCAGCAACCCCTTATTACAGAACCACACTGGAGCCTGGGATTACCTTAAATGTTTACAACAAATAATGTTCTTATACTGAGCTGGTTTTTAATAACCTCCTGAGAAGCTTGTTCACATCCACATCTGGACGGGAACATTTGCTGGTGCTCAACGTGCAGGATTTTTACAATCTCCCTTCTGCACTCTAAATACACAATGATGGTAAAGATTGGGTTTTGCTCCATAGAACTTACATTGTACATATGTACTAGGCAAGGGTATTTTTTATTTGAATATAAAAGGAACAGTGCTATATCAGTAGAAAAATTACAGCTATTATGTACTTCTATGCCAAAATCCTTTCAGTGAAGAATTGGCTCATGAAGAAACCAGTTATTTAAGCAAAGCTGCTCTTGGTCTGTTCGCATCTGTTTCAAGAGAAATCTCAAGAATTCTTCCAGCTTGTGTCACTTACTGGAAATACCACATTGGAGCAGCCACTTCTCTCCTGCCTACGCTTCCAAAACCTCCCCGTGGTGACGTGTGGAGAGGCAGAGAGGGATGGTGGAGCCAGTCCATCTCTCTGATGCCAACTAGACATCTGCAGCTCAGTTCTTCTGACTGCTTTCCACAGTCTGAGCGGGACAGAGTGCCCAGGGTGGAGGGAAAAAAAGCTATTCCAATATGTGAAAACTTATTCTAAATGTTATTAACACTTCTGCAGTTACTTGTGTTCATTTTCTCCTTGTTTAAAAAACACAGTTTGAAAATCTCCCATTCCTGCAGATGGTAGAAATACACAGAAAACAAAAAAGAGAGGCTCATTTATTGATAACACTCCTCCCTTCAGCACTGAGTATAAAGAGGCTTTGCACTTTGTGGCTCCAGAGCCGGGAGTGAGAGCGCTGGATCCCCAGGTGTGTTTTCATCTGAGAGCACGACTGCTTTATCTTGAACAACAAAGATTGCTATCAGTGCTAACAAAGAAATATGTATAATCCTTCTCCTTAAAACTCAATATTTCATGAAGAAAACCACGTTCTTCAGATTTACCATAAAGCAAAATGGTATAAAGAAGGCTGTAGAAAAGAGGGGTAGGAAAAATCACTCATCCCCGTTCAAAGAGACCTTATGTTCACAAGACTGAAAGACTGTGCATCCTGTGCTGTAATCATAAGGGAGGGAAGATCCTTGAGGAAGAAATGAACTTAATCTTCATTTAAAAACAAAAACCACTTTCAATACCTTTGTGTATTGACAACAAGCACACAACAAGGGTCTCATTGGGACATTACTTGGCATAATTTAGCTCTCCTATGTCTTGGTCTACTGAAAGATAAAACCCTGTTTAGATCCCAGTTGAGACAAGTGGGTTTAGTCACAAAGTTTGCCACCCCTTTCACTGTTGTTATTCTCCCAGATCTAAAATCAAGCCTCAAATGTTGATGTTTCCGATGAAGTGTAGTGAAATTTAGTTTACATTTTTAAAGTCTAAACTCAGCAATTATGAGATATGTTTTTACTTACAATCCAATTAGTCACTTTTCATGTTCTGCAGTGCAGAACTTTTGACCCAATGGCAGAACATTCAGATTTGTGAAGAAGGAGGAGAAGGAAGAAGACGTAAATCCACACCCAAAATCCTCCATATTGTAACCTATTATTACCTATATCTTCTAAACCTAATTTTCTACATTTCTACATATTCCACCCAGTGACATAACTTTTAATTACACAGCGACAACCTCAGTGTTATCACACAATTTAGGAAGCTTTTCCCAGGGTTTTGGATCCAATACAGTGTGTTTCCAAGGATCACTGCCTCTCAGCACTGAAAGGCTGAAATTCTCAGAACTCAGGGTCCCAACATTTCTCCAATCACAATAAATTTAGATTGACTGAACAATATTAATACTAGCTTAAAAAGAATAAATTTTCAAAGCTACTAAAAATCACTAAAGCATTCACAAATGCTTGGGTGAAGCATTTTCATACACACCTGAATTGTTGAAGATTAAAGATCTCTATAGGCCAAAGAGAAATAAAAGGATAAAAAAATACAAAAATCAGTTTTTAAATACATGTAAAAATGAAACATATTAATTCTTCTGTCTTTGAGCATTCAAAAATCAAAGATTTCTTATATAAGAAAGAAAAAGAAAAAAGTAACTCTTTGCTAAGGGAAAAGAAACATTCCACTTTGAGGTTAGATTAAACATTGATCAGATATGAAAGCTTTCTTTTTTCTTTTTTTCATAGCTAGAAAGCTCCGTCAATGTTTTTTTTTTCCCCTAAGTATATTACCCATTAGATTCTCCCTTCACCTTCTTTTCTACTAGAGCTAGTAAAATAATAGAAAATATCAAGTATTTTTCTGGGACTTCTTGCACAGTCACTGCTTAAATCTGTCTTAAAATCTATCTATTCTTTGGTGCATTATTATTTGCCTTTGCAGTATTTTTAATGTTTGAAAAAACAGGGTTTCATGAAACGTTACATAAGTTGTATTTTCAGCACAGTACCAAGATTGCAGTACAATATTTTGGCACAGCTGATTTTCATGAATTAATTTAATTAATTAGCTTGATGAATCAGCTGGACCTACAGTTTCTATCCCTAATCAGTCAGTTAACCTGTGAGACAGACAAAATAATTTGAGAGTTCTTAACTCTGAACTGACGTCACATCTCTAACGGCAGCCAAACAAGGCTGTATTAAGCAGAGGTGTTAAACTCATTAATAGCAAAATATTGTTGGGGAAGTGAGGATGGAGAATCTTCTTTTAGCTCTCAGCACCATGCAAGGCTAAATATGAGATACTTTGCAGTGTGATTTAAAAGGGACAGACTCAGAGTTCACAGTAAACCAGGCTGGCAGAGTGCAGCAGACCCTCACGAGATTGCCTGGGAAGAGGCTCCTTCAGGGCCTTCCAGGGCTTGAGTCAAAAGGAATGATGTTACCTGATCTCCTCCTTTCTTATATGAGATATGTGAAGGAGAAGGTGGATGTGAGAAGGACTGGTTATGCCATACTCCTCAAAGAAGGCATTTTATTTCCTTCCTAAATGGGAAGTAGGGAAATGTGATATCAATGAGCTGCAAAACAAGTGACTCAAACAAAGTAAATTTAACTGGAGAAAAAAACGAAACCCCCCAGCAAGCAAGATATTTTACTGCCTAACCATCTTTCCTAGATTTGGTCTGTGGTTCATGTGAACATCTGCCTATCCCAGACTAATCCACTCCCAACACTGGGTGTTTGGGAATGGGAAAGAACTGGACTGCCAGGCACAAACCTGAGGTAACTGGACACAAGAATGATAAGTGTCAAGGACTGCCCACAAATATGCTTAGCCTAACAAAAGTACTCACTAGAAGTTTCTTTCTCCTTTTCAGCCACCAGATAATAATAGTAATTGTGGAGGTACAAAAATAAACTTCGGATGTTTTTCATCTGTCAGGAGATCATAATTCACAGGCTTTGGGCACACAAAAAACAAATGGTGGCAGGACAAATATTGTCAAATCTGTCACTTCTTCTGAAGAGAGAGGAATCATCCAGGGTGGGGAAAAAAATAAAGCTGTCAGAGATGGATCTGTGCAGCAGGAAATTCTGCTGCACAGGTTTGTCAGCAGCCCTGATAATCCTGTTTCCCAGACAAATCACAGAGCAATATTAACAGCAACCCAAGTGGTAGCACTCAACAGTGTCATTCCACCAGATGCAAGATCTTCTGCCAAGATAAAGTTTCAAAAATAAACAAAATAAAGGATGGTTGTGATAATATCCACAATGTTTAAATAAATAGACTTCCCTTTCCTTCTTGATATGAAGGGGACAAGTCTTCATCTCATAGGAACTGACACAGTTCTACTGTCTACTCTAAAGCAGCACCAGCAGAGCAGAAATTCAGGTAAACAATCTTTCAACAGAAGCACCTAACCATCACATGGGCCTGTGAGGCTCAAATCTTCATTCTGGCCCTAGCAGTATCTTTTGCACACAACTAAGCAGTGACTTGGATGGGAAAACAGTTTATTCTAACACCCTGTTTATTTGACAACGTGTTCAGTCTTAGTCCAGGTCATGAGATTTCTGTGTATGAAAGACCAGATGGTACATCTAGAAATTGCTCTCTATAAGAATTTTCCTCCTCCAGAGAGAGGGAGAGAGATTACATCACCTCTCCTGCATCCCAAACCCCAGAACAGCTTGATTGGTTTAGCTTGTTTCCTGATTGGATAGACAACATGCAATATAAGTTTTTAGTTGTAAATACCTGTAGGAAGCAATTAAAGCAGAATAATTCATGCATTTATCCAGAGAACAGAAAAGCTGACAAACAGACTCTCAGCTTTATGGGTATAACACTATTAAGAAACCACAGGGGAAAAGGCTGTCCTCATTTTGAGGACAGCCCATAGATCTGACAGCTGAAGCTCTGCCTTGCTATCCAGAAACATTAATAAATTCTACTGGTCAGTACCACACACAAACCCAAGCATGTCAACAATGTTTAATTGTGGTCCACAGAGTGCAAGTAAACAAACAAACTCCTCTTTTAGAAGATCTAAAAAAATCTTAGAGCTTAGCTGCAAAGATAATCAATTTTGCAAATACTATCTGGTGAGCCCTTTAGGTGCTGAATTGAAAAACAACATGTAATTAAGGACTTGCCTTGAAACACTATGGGCACATACAGAGATTAAAGAAACACTAGCATGCTCAAAAATAAGAATGCAAAAGCAGAACTCACCCACCAAATTGACTGAAACCACCACTGTGAGAACACAGCTGGGGCAGGAAGAAAATTACATGAGGTTATCTCACATCTGCCATAAGGTTCAGGTCCACTAGCCAGGCACAGCTTCCTTGCACAGCCAGACACAGACTCACAGAAGCTGGCTGGACATGACAGAAAACTGAGGAGCTGCTTCCCTAGTACTCAGCAGGCATGGATTCAGGGCTTTACAGAGCCATCAGCTGGAACCATCTGTGACTGTCCTACTACTTCCAATTTCTGTAGGAAGTGAGCCTTAGAGAGCCAGGAAGGGAAAGGCTCTCATACAGTCTCAGCTATTAGAGCTGCACCAGCACAGAAAATTACTGCCTACCCTCTGAAGTTGCCTGCTTGGTTGTGAACACCCCATGTTCATACCAAATCGTGTAATTCACCTTTCTTGGGCTCCTCTACCTCTCCCAGCTAACATAAGCAGCAATGGCTGAGCTACTTGAAAGCAGCCACACTATTTAGGAGCCTAAACCCATTGTTTTTGTTGTGCGCTAAATACACAGCAAAATATCACATCTAATCTCACAAAACAGGAGTTCCTTTGATGTTTCCAATCAGATGTAATGTGCAATAATATTTCAGCAAACCTCAAATGATTTTTTCAAATGTGAAATTCCACAGATGTCAGTGAAGTTCCACAAAGATGGATTCCAGCCACTCCATGGAGACCAAAAAACAAGGCAGTAGTATAAAGGCCATCAAAATCTGAAGGTATCCTGCCAGTGAACCAGCTGAATAAGGGTGAAAAAACTTCACCAGAAACCTCAGGCTAGCCTCATTATTAGGCAGCTTCATTTTGATCTGTAGAACAAAACACTATTCTAGTGCACAGAAAAAAAAAGACGCAGTGCTTTTCTGCAATTTATGAGTTTATAAAAGAGTTCCATTCTAGGTCTTGGTTGACTCCAAGGGCACAGCATTGATTTGCTTATAGTATGAGGAGAGTGTGCCTCAGGTAAACCCTTCTTGTCTATCATACAAAGGCTTGCATATAGATCTTTTGCAGATTCATTCTTAATAGATAAGAACACACAAGCACTTCTGGAACTGGAGGCAAGCGAAAAGGAATTGCATTCCCACAGCAATCCACACAAGTTGTTAGAAGAGACAGATGCTACTTCAAAAAATTTTATTCTACAGGGTTTGGCAGACAGGAGTTTGAACTAATAACTGGTTAGCACCAGAGGAAAAGAACACACACACACACAGGAAAAAAAAAGAGGAAAAAAAAAAGAAAATTTAAAAAAGCAGCTTCTTGACTGTAATTCTGTTGCCTTCTCAAAACTTGAGAAAAAGCTTTTAAGATACTGCTTACCATTTCACAGGGCCTGAAATAGTAACTATGCACTGAAACATCACAAGATAATAAAAAAATGTATCTTCCATTTATCTTAATAGAAAAGGTTTCTATTATAACAAAATGAAGGGACCTGCATTCAACATAATCAATTTTGAATTTAAAAGCTAAAGGGAAACACCACAGAGGGAAGATGCATGAGACATTAAGAATGTGACACCTATTAATTAAAACCTTGCCTGAGTAACCAGTGCAGTATTAAGACCTCATTAGCTTCATTCAGGTAGACAATCAACATGACAGGGCCACAGGAATTGCTTCCCTTTTTGGAACTTTCAAGTGCAAGGCAAGCATAGTTTCATAAAAGTGTAATTGTCACTGGCCAAAGAGTTTAGCTTAAACCTCTCAGTACATCTGAAGCCTAACACTGTGTGCAGCCAGTTGAATTCAGTATTTCAAGATTTATACCCCTCCATCAGGACTAGAGCTATTTTTTTTTCCCTGCTTGAACAGGAAGCTTCCATCCCTGTAGCAGCAGATCAGCCTTTCTACCCCATAAGCATCCTAAGAAAACTAGTTAATCTGCCAGTAGCTGGACACATTATTTCCTCTTTTTCTTCCTACACTATCAGATGGTTAATGTGGAAAAAAGTAATCTTTTTCTGAAGCATTAATGTTTTGATATTATGAGGCACTTAGGGGGCTTGGGGCTGTTTCAATTCCATTTTCTTTCCTGATGATATTTAAAGTGATGATTAATTAAATATCACTTCTTTTTACAGGTGTCAGCAAGGTGGAGTGTCAGGGAAAGGCAAGAACAGCGTATGGGAAAAAGGCTACTCAGAAAATGCACAAACTACACGGCCAAGGTGCTTTATACTACAGACAAAAAAATTTGAAACTGTACCAACTAGAGCAAAATTCAACAATTTCTTTTGATTCAGTAGCACATATATGCATTTTGTTTTGCTATTTATAAATAGCTTTCATAATTGCAGACCTTGACGTACCTATCAAAGGTCATACAATTACTAAAAGTTCATAAACTTAGACATTGCCTCCTTTTTTATATTTAATGCCTCCTTCTTTTATACTTAACTTTCCTACATTAGCTGCTTTATGGCCTGAAATATCTAAGAAGAGACAGAAAGAATACACAAAAAGAAGACAGAAGGAACATAAAACCCAGAAAACAGTGGTGTGCAGCATTTCTAACAAGTAGCTCAATTTCTATTCACAAACATATCTAAAGTGTCGAGCTGAAGGGTATTCAGATTTAAAAGTTTGAATGGCAGATTGATGGCACATAGTGGTATTAGGGAGAAAAATGTTGCATAATTTCATTGCATGAAACCTCAAACTGACTAAAAAAAAATATCCTGTGATGATACTAAAATATTGCAAATGAACGTCATCAGTGCTTTTTTTAACCAAAATATCAGCTAATAATTTTCTCTTTCCCAAACTGCAAAAATAGGCAGACCAATATCCAAGAAGCACATTTTTTTCCTGACAATCATGAACAAGAAAGAAAAAGTCATTCACACTGGATCTGACCTGGAACCAGCTCATGCTGTACTAGGAGTCTTCAAACACACCAAATAAAAATCCTTGCTTTCGAAGGAGAAACACGCCAAAATTTGGAACAAGGAAAGTCCATTTTGTAACATTCGAGACTACGCACTTTGTAAGGCAGTCATGAGATAACTAGAAACTATGGGAAATGAGCCCAGAGGCACTGAATTTGGCAGGACTTAAGACAATGACAAAAAACTTTGTCATATTACATGTGCTTACAGTATTGTTGCTCAGACTGGAAAATACATGTGGATATTTTGGAGGATTCACAGCTGCAGTAATATCAATGATTTTTTTGTAATTCATAAATGTTCCTGGTAATTTAAACCAAATATTCCCACATTTTCCCCACTAATTGTACAGAAGACAGTTTCTTTTTTTAGGTAATACTTCTAAAAGTTAACAGTTTACAAAATAGCTTTTGATAGGTTTTCAGCTACACAGGATAAGGGTACATCAAAAGACAGCTTTGGGCATGGAAATTCTAAGCCTAGATTTTTCATAGTAGACAATAGTCTTCTTTTTTCTGGCTGCTATATTTCAATATATGACAGTACCTGACAGCCATAATGGTAATTGGTATCTGTGTCTTAGAATGGCCAGTTAATCTGCTAAGTGCTTTTGAAAATTTCCTGCCTTGTTAAAGTTCTGATATCATAACATTCTAGAGGTTAAACTACTCCTGCTTAAGCTTAGATGAAATGATAGCTCTTATACAAACACATAAATATAAACCTAACCAAAGGGATAATTAAATGCCACTGCTAATTAAATAAACACTAATTTCTTCCCACTGCCCTGGTTCTTTCAGGAGTGCTACTAATACAGGAGGACCTACCCCTCCAAGGGAGGAAACAGACATTTTTGGTAAAATTTTTTCCTTTTGCTTCTTGTCAAGAACAAGAAGTTCCAAGTAGCAGAGTGATATGGAAAAATACAAGTCTTGATAGAAACAGCCTAAGGAACCTGTGTGAGTCACACCCTGCCCATCGCTTCTACCACATCTGACTGGAGACCATGGAGGAAAACAGCACAGCCTGATGAAACTGAGTCACCTGGAGTGAAAATCTGATGGGAAATTATCACCTGCAGGTGACTCAGTGTGAGAGACTGGAAAGGTTGATATCTCGAGATATTATGGGGTGCATGAGTGGGGGGGAAGGAGGAGTTTGGGCCTTGCCCTGGAGAAGCAGTGCCCTGCCCAACACCCCCCATCCCTAGAGCCTGTATCCCAGGCCAGCAGTGGTGCCAATCCCTGGCACAGTGGAGGAAATGCTCCACACCCATCTCTGGAGCCCCTAACCCAGCTCCTGAGTGGCCAAATGACCAGAAAACCCACCTGGGGGAAGGGCCTGGGAAGGCCAAGGGGTATTTAAGGCCAGCCATGAGACAATCAGATGTTCTTGGCCCTACCTTCTGGAGTTTCTATCAGCTGGACACTGCTGGAACCCAGGAGTCAGTAGCTGTAGGTGTCTTTTCCCATATCTTTTCTGTCTTTCTTCTTCTTCTAATTCCCTCTTCTAGGAATTTTTGAGTAACTTAAAATAAAAGGGGCTTGGAGTTTCCAAAGTTGAATGGGCCAAGTTAATGCTTTGAGAAGTGTTTTGTGTTGATTGAATGTGGCTCTAAACCTTTTACCAAAGTTCTCTGATTTTCTAAAGCTGCTAATAAGTCTTTTTTGTTGTTTTTACCTCTTGAGAATATCCTGTAGGTATTTCTCCTGTTCATCCAACTCAGACTACATGAACAACAAAAAGCCTCATCAAGCAACTTTTTGGGACCTTCCATTCAGCCACAGAGAGATGAGGAAGGAGTTACACAGTTCCCCAACCTTCTCTGCCCACTCAGAGTGCCTCAGGGTGGCCATCATTAGCAGGGACCAGGACAATACAGTTGTGGTACTGGTGCAAGCAGCCCACGTTTCTGTGCAAGAAGCACAAATCAGATTTTAAATCTACACTGGCTAACAATACAAGGAAAGAGGGAAAGGCTAGGACAGTGCAAATACAGAAAAATGTGCCCATATTTTGAGTACCACCACAAGACAGCTACTGGCAAGTGCTGCATCGTGCTTTGCTTTAAAGTAGAAAGCACTTCAGTTTAATTAAGTAGGTAATATTAATTGCCTTCACCAATGCAGATGCTACAGAGAGAATATCACACAAACATGTGAGGAACAGTGAGTGATACAAGAGCCCAAACCTACCAAAATGAAGGGAGCCCAGTTAACCTGTCTCTTGAGGTTTTCTGGCCTAAGATGCTGTGACTTAAGCTCTACTCAAATAACTGGGGTTTGATCCCTTCAGCTGCCTCTCACTTTGGACCTCAATATCTTGGGCCCCTTATCATCAATAAAAATCACAACTTAATCCAAGTACAAAATATAAGGATGTTATACACCACAGCCCTTAAGATTACTGAATAAAACAAGGTGTATTTTCTGTTTGTTGTGGGACAAAAATATGATGTAAATTCAATTTAACGTTCAACAACAAGGGAGGAATAGATAAGCAGAAAAAACCAGAGCATTCATATTTATAAAAACCTTAATGTAATTTAGGAGCATTAATAAGCCCTTCTGTTTCCTTTAGCACTCACAGTATGACATTGTTCTTTAAATGAGGAGCTCACTGCAACATTCATAACTGTAACTAAATCCAAGGAGGTGGCCAGCTACCAGGAAAATATGGCACACATTTGCAGTGTTAAAAAAAATACATTACTAGAAGTTTTTTGATATCGTCTAATTGTCAGACAGTTGCTCTAAATTTGAAACATGCAAGCTCATACAGAAAAGGCTTTACTCAGGAATCCAGGGTAAGTAAACTCTCTAAGAAAGAAAACCATTTTTTTCTCTTTCTTTGATGCATTATAAACACCACCTGACATCACTTATTGTAATTTGTTTCTTGCCTACTCAAAATCCATCATCTCTCATTGTTCATCTTGATTTGTTCATGTCCACTTAACAATCCCCATCCAACTTTGTTCAGCTTTGTTTGTGTATTGAGCACTGGATGGTCATTATCTGACAATATTCATCCTCATTTGCTTGGTAATGCTCCCTGATATTCTTCTTGAAGGATTCATCATTGAATTTCCCAATTTTTCCAATATGCCAATATCCCTATCTATCTGTAAGCACTGAAACTAACATTTTTTTTCTTTTGTTCTTCAGTTTAGAAACTGTTTTTCAGTTCCAGTAAATCTCATGGAAAACCCTTTCCCCCTGCTTCACAATGATGAATACCCAACATTTCCCATTTTTTCGTCATGAGGGATATAGCTATATTAATTTATTTACAGTCATAAATATGTGTATACATATACACAAGCATATAAATATATATAACACTATAATTTCCAGGATAAACAAGTATCACTTCAATAAATAATGCATTCTCTTGACCTCCCGCCTTCAGAGTAAAGAAGATGTCAAACAGCAGTGTTGTATTTAGAAGAGCAATATATTTAGCCTTTCTTAAGCTGAAGAAGAATATATTTCAGAATTCATTATGCCCTTCTGCCTTTGTATTTTGTGAATTAAAAAAACTAAATAAATAGTTAATAAATACATCAGGAAATATGGCATCTCTCTTACTCTTGAATTTTCTTCAAGTGCTTCACATTTTTAACATTAACCTCTTAGAAAATACTCAGTATTTGATCTGAAAATAACAAATAAGTTTTTCATACATTTGTAATTTCTCAGTCAAGGTGATCTGAATCTACTCAGTAAATAAAATAACCTTTTCATACCATTTAGAGTGTAGGTCTTAGATCCAAATATTTAGTGCACATCCAAAAATAAATGGAAGAGTTCTCAATACTCTCTTCAATTATTTCTACGAATAGTCTGCAAATTAATTTACTTGCTAGCATATCTGCAGAAGGTGACAATAGAAGACAAATAAATAATTTATACAATGTGAATGAAGGTATTATTACTGTTTCATGAACTGCTCCAAACAGCACAAATCTGCCTTGCCTTGAGGCATCTGTTACAGCTGGCATCATTTAGTCTGGCCAAAGAACTGGTCAAAGGCTCCAGAAGTTGCACCTCAAGGTTTCTTGTGATTATAGGTGACTCATTGTACCGAAATGAAGGAAAACTGCAGAAGAGGGCACCATTAGGAATTTAACCTCATCTCACATGCAGGAGGCTGAAGTCCTAAGAATGAGATCAACTGCAAACCCCACGATATTTTCAGCCAAATGACACCAACCTTTAAGCAAAGATGGGCTAAATACAGGCCTCCCCCTTTGCATGACCTTCTGTTCCCTCCTCCTTGCATACAGATTTTGTGCTTGCTTTCTCCTGAGCTTCAGCTTCCTGTGCTGCTCGATGAGTTCAAGCATCCCGCCTCACTTCCCTGTTTTCCCCTACACACACAATTTCCACATTTCCCTTCCCACTTCCCATTGCAGCATGGGCCATATGAAACTCATCTTTCACCAACTATTTTGGCAGCTCTGCCTTTTATATTCCCCCTCTAGGGTATCTGTATTTCTGGTCTAATGTACAGTAAGTGTGTTGTAAAGCAAGTTAAATGGTTTTTCCACTTCTGACAGGTAAACCCAGATGAAACATCACTTCAAGCCCTGTTTCTTTAGTGTGCATTTCCCCAGTTTTTGTCCCTAATTCTTTAAAGTTGATGGGTTTGTGGCAAATAAAGACCAGCACAAACCTATGGAAGGTAAATTAGATACAGCTGGGGATATTGCAGCCTAAATGATACCACATTTTCAAACTTCTCATTTGAATTCAGCTCGGACTCTTTCCGTCCAATTATGCCAACAACACATACAAGCTGGCCCCATAATAGCTATTAATTCATCACAGAATTAATGTTAAAAACTATATTTTGTACAAAGCTTTAAAAAAATTATATCACTAGGATATAATTTTGTGACCCTCTCATGCCCTCAGCTGTCTCAGTACAACGTTCCCAACATTATCGAAAGCAATGAGTGAATGTGCATTTATATTCCCCTAGGGAAGGCTGTTTTTAAATAAGAGTAGTCCTGTATCTCCTAAAAAATCAAGTTTCTTAAGCTAGCTCAAGACAGCTTAAGGATGCACAAGAGCCCCCTGGAACAGCCTCAAATAACTATATGTCTATTAGCATATATAATCTTATTCAATCCAAAGGATTTCATACAGATTCATAGATTTCAAGAACTTGAAAGGAAGATGTGATTTGTTTTTTTAAATGTGGCTAAATATCATAGTTCTGAGCAGATTAAGTATCCACTTCTTTTAGTTCTGATCAGAAATAAGGGGAAGGTGGAGAGTATTTTTATGCCAGAAGTAGAAGTAAATTTTTCTGTCTTTTTTTTTTCCTTTAGTTGAATACATGGATAGATAATGTGCATTACATTCAGCCTTATCCTTCTATCTTCATTCAATTTTCCAAAATTAGCTATCCTCATCTTACTGAAATTCATGCATTTCTTCCAGACGGGGCTTCATTATAGGTGCTTCAAGACAGTTATCAAAGAGTATAAATCTCACTACAGCATTTGGAAGGTGATAAAGAGCTTTAGGAAATAAAAAACAATAACTTTCTACTGGCAAGGTCTGTTACCATGTGAAATAATCTTTCCTGCTAGGCAGTAGAAACCTCATTATTTGAGATGTTCAAAAGAAGCCTAGCCCAAGCACTAGAAAATACAGTATATTAAATAATCTTTCATCATGAAGAGAGGATTTGACCAGATGACCTTGAGGGATCCTCCCCTTGCCTGTTTTGTAGCATGTAACAGTTTAGGAGATGAAAAAGCAATTAAAACAGGCTGAGGTAATGTATGAAGTATTCAGATTGTGTGTGAGGCTACAGCATTTATATAAATAAATATATATGTACCAGGAGTGAGTCATAAAGCTCCCTGGGGAGCTTAGGTAAGCCTATGGCTAGGACACTAGACATGCCCTAATATAACATCAAGAACTGCAGGATACTTAAAAAGGGTTCTCAAATACTTAGCTTCCTCTATATCAACATTGTCAAATATGGGTAGATGCTATGTTTTCATTGCTGGATTTTTTGAAGGTGTTGGAAACATGAACAAAATGGATAATATCATGTGTATCTGTAAATTATCCTATGGGAACTCATAGGGAACACACACAGTTTGCTAATTTGTGCAGGACAGGATGGGTGTTTAGTGCTTGCAAAAAGGGTCTGAGTTTTGGTTTTCAAATTAATTTCTCAGTAATTCGACAGTATCTCTGCCTCATGTGAATTGAATCAAAGAGCTCATGGATCACAAGTGTCTCAGGGGATGAGACAACACTGTCTAAAAGGGATTTCTCTTTCTTTTTTTCTTTTTTTTTTTTTTTTTTTTTTTTTTTTTTTTTTTTTTTTTTTTTTTTGTTTTAAATCAGTCTTATTTCAAGCAATAAATTTTGCGTTTCGATTAAAACACCTCTGTGCTGAGGTTTGCTTTACATTTTCTGTTAGGTACTATATATATAAATAATTTCTGGAGCAACAAAAAACCCCAACCATATCCAAATGCATAGGAAAGACCTTCCCAAACCCAGCACAAAACCCCCATCCTGGATTGTTCCCATTTCTTCTGGTGCTTGAGCCTTTATTTTTCAAAATGCTGTCTCCGAGGAAGTGACATAGCATGGAGAGTTTCCAAAAAGCTGAGCTTCAAATGGAAGCTAACAGAGCTGCAGGTGCTGTGCACCTCCACCCACTGGGAACTTGTTAATCCAAGCTCAACTTCTTTCTAGCTCAACACCTCCCACAAGGAAATGCAAGATTCCTCCTTCCCCTTAAGTTTGCCTTCGTATAAATCTCTAGCAAGGGCAGTCTGCATCACGTCCCAACACTATTCCGGAACTGCTGATGTTCCAGTGAAGGTTTTTTACCTGCCAATTCGGGTTTGGCATGAGTAACTCCAGCCCCTGGGATGGGGCTGGAGCAGTTCAGGTCACCTCTGCTGTTCCATCCGGGCCTTCGCCCAAAAGCTGCACCATGACGTTCAG